>NW_017731805.1:783782-800602 GCF_001890085.2 Hipposideros armiger | reverse complement strand
AAGTTTTATTGGCTGGTTTTACACTTCTTTATGTTTCCTCAATTGTAATTCCAGGACTTTTAAATCTCTCTCTTCCAAGGTCTCCTTTTCTGAACTCTACTTCTACAAATGGATGATGTAAGCAAATGAACTTGCTTGCAACTTAAAGCATAAAAACAAATAGAATATGTCTTAATCTTATCCGTTCTGTTTTATTTCTCCCAGCAAATTGCCCATATGAGGGTTTCCCTTTAAAAATGATGGCGAGCCATTTCTCCTGCTTGTCCCCGTTTTGCCATTTTATCTCATTAATGTCTCAGTGACGTTATATATCACATATCAGATTGACAAATATATAGTATCCTGAAATGTCCCTAATTGTCTCTTAAATGCAACCAAGTGACATATTGTCATTAAATATGGTTTCCTTGTAATGGAATTTTTTTTTTACATATAAAGATTTAAATAAGGCAAAATCCTATTTGTTTGTTTACATATATACACCCTATTAATTAAATTAAAGCAGCTGACAGTGGAGACAATATTAAAAAGAATTGAAAGAGATTAGATAATATTAGAATAAAGGCATTAAAAAGATATTAGAAAGATACTAGAAAGAAAAAAAATTTAATTATTTTCATTTTGCTCTCCAAAGCAAAATTTCAGCTCAGGTTTTTCCATATTTGTTGAGTATGGTAAAATTATTTGTCATCATTCCATATATCAGTGGTTCTCAGAGATTTTGCTCAGGACTCTTGTGTTTTTAAAAAATAATTGAAGATACCTAAGGTCTTTTGTTTATGTGTATTATATTTATCAATATTTACTGTATTCAACATTTTAAAAAATAAACTTAAAATATATCATGTATCAATTTATTTTCATTCATTACATGTGAACATAAATACTCTACTTTTATTAATAATATATTTTCCAAAATGAAAAATGTTGTAGTGAAAAGAGTGGTATTGTTTTACATTTTTACAAATTTCTTTAATTCCTAGTTTAAGAGAAAAAAGCTGGATTCTCATATCTGCTTCTACATTGAATTTGTTGCAATGTGTTGTTGTGGTTAACATATATGAAAAAAAAAATTAGGTCCCTCACAGATATATCATTGGAAAAAGGAAGAGCATTTTAATAGCATATAGATAATTGTGGATGTTCTTCTTTGATAGTATGCCAAAATTCTACAGGTGTCAATTTTTTAATGATTAGTTGCAATATGTGATCTCAAACCAGATTAATGAACTTTTTGTATCTGCTATACTCATGGGATAATGAAAGTAGAAAAAGCAAATCATGTCTTAGTAATGCTATAAAAAATAGTTTTATCCTTGTAGATCCCATGAAAGTTGCCCAAAGATACATATAGATTCCCACACCATATTTTAAATACCACTGCCATGTACTACCACAGATTCTTATAATCATACGTTGGGACACAAAAAAACAGCATTACTGAGAAATTATGCAAGAAGCTGTTAGGTAACTTGCCTAACCTTTGCCCAGCTAACTCAGGAAAGAATCCCATTTGAATTCAGTCATCTTCTTTTGCCTCTATTATAGGACATACTCCCTCTGAAAATTGTGGAAGTGAGGAAATACAAAGGCGTACAATATGATTTTTATCTAGGGACCATAATTTTTGAATGACAAGTTAGGTTTTATAGCTACTGACTGTCAAGTTCTTGAAAGATCATGGTTGGTCTTTTAGCAATGCTATAAAATTGGGTGAGAAGATCTTCCAATTCAAGGGGAAACAAATTCCAGGGTAAAATTTAGGAAGAAAAAGGACTGAAATAGGAATGTGAAAGAAGAGTTTGGGACAGGTCAAAGAATAGATAATACAGCCCATATTTAAAGCTCCAAAGACCTTGGGAGGGAGATTAACTCTTTCTCGCATGTCAAAGTGAGGGGCCATTTTCTCCTTCAGAACCCAGAGGAGATCAACAGGGGGGTGACTGTAGATGACTTCTCTTTGCCTTCTTTTCCCCTGACTATGCCCCAATCTGATGTTCTCTTCCAGGCCAATGAAAGAACAGGGTTCCTTGTGATATCCACCAATGCCTTTGTCACTTTGGCACTATCAAAATAAAAATAGCTGAAAGGGTGGAAGGAGAATAAAGAAAATCAAATAAATAAAGTATAAATATTAGTGCAATGTGTTTAATATTGTTTTTTGATATATGCAGGTATGATAACATCATCAATTTCTGTTTTAATCAGAAGGTAGAGAAGGGAGCTAGCATCCAGTGCATGCCAACTACATGCGTGGCCTCCTGTTCCATGCTAGGGGTAAAGCAATGACAGTGTCAGTACCAAGGGTGCCTCATACCTCTCCCTCGCAGAAAAACTGGATTCACTGACAATGTCTAAGAAAGTCTGACTATTCCCATTAAATCTGCATGATAACTATAGAGTCTTCTAAAATTGGAAAATGCCTCTAAAGTGAAAGAATCAAACATTTTACATCTCATGACCTACATGTTGCCTATTTATTTCTTTTCAAGAAAGTATGTAAGGGAAAACAAATAGTTTGCAAGGCAAATCTGGGCAGGTTTCTAAATTTTACATTAGTAGTTCAGCAAATAACATACCTGTGTTGTTATGTTGGCAATAAAATTATAAGCCTAAAATAACTACTTAGTGTTGAATTGGGTGCACAAAATTAGATTTGGTTAAAATTTAACATTACTAAACCAACTGTAAATAGAAACACTTTTATTAGGCATTTTAAAAACATTTACTGTAGGGCTTTCATATGTTGGGGGAAGGAGTAAGTCATGGGTTGGTTTGAGAGTCTAAAGACTTGCAAACGATTTATAATATTTTTTATAATAACTAAAAGAAAAGTTGCCATGAATTTTGTACTATTATATTTGTTATCATTTATACAGAAGCAATCCTTGATAAAACCTTTTTAAACATTGTTTAAAAGTCTTACTAGTAACCAGATAATGCTAGTGATCAAATGCATCAGTCTTTAAGCTTCCCATCAACTGGAATTACATCTACCAGGCCCGTATTTTCTTCCTGGCACCTTGCTCTGTACCTGGGACATAGTAATTGCACAATAGTTGAATATTTTCAATGAATAAATGTGTAAAAGGGTACTGTCTTTATCATTACTTTTGAAAGAAATTTAGAAATACTGAGCATATTTTGGTCTGTCTTGACCCAGATTTTGACTGTCTGGGTGCCACCTGTAAGTCAGGGTTACGAGTGGAGTGATTACAGGGTCAGGAAGGAAAGAAAATGGATCAGACTGAGATAGGAGAGGTACTGCCCGGGGGGGGGGGTTACTGATAAAAATGCACAAACAAGACAGAAAGGATAAAGCCCTAGCTAAGAAGATTGCTGAATTTGGAAGGAAAAGGGCCAAGAGAAAATGAAGGGGTGAGATGATATCTGAAAAGAAATTCCTTGTGAGGTCAGTGGCAATGGGGTAGGGAAACTAATTAATTGAGCAGTGAGCAAGATATAAATCTATGCTTGTTGACCATGCAGTGTGCTCCTCTTTTTGCATGGAAATGTTACATCTTCTAAGGAATGGAGGAACTCCCCGTTACACCAAACCAGGCCAGACCCTGCAGTCATTCTGTTTAATGCTCCAATGGAGGAGAGTATTTCTGAGAGCAACATACCACCCTCGCCTTGCCTGTGTGACTAAGGGAAATGAGAATAGTGCCATTTCTCCAACCGTAACCATCCCTTCCCCATCCACAGTGGGTCTATGGAAGCTGTTGCTTAGGAGACTCATCAAATATTAGAGATAGCAGGGCTATTTATTTATACCCAGAAGGCCTTGCATTATCTTAGACCTTCTAACCTATTTATCGCTTCCATTCAGAGGACAGAATCCATTTAATATTTTTATTTCAGTGTAACCTCATTCTTTCCTCCATTTCCCAAGTCTGTAACACCTGAACTTGAAAAACATGAAAGTCACACCTCCTTCAGAAAAAGGCATTTATGGTATAAATGAATGAGTCAATGAATGCATGAATGAATGAATGAACAAATGAAAGAGCAAATGAATTCTTTCAAAATTTAGGGCAAGAGGTGAAAAAGGTGACAAGTTATTTCAATATCTGTACTCTTTTCCTATACATAGAAGACGCAGCACAACTTCAATAAGTAAGGGAAAGTAAACTAGAATAAATGGCCAGCTTTATTATGGCTTATTCATTACAGCGAACTGTGATGCTAGAGGGCCTAGATTGGAATATTTGCTCTTTCTCTGACAAGTCATGTGAGCTTGTTAAATAGAGGTAACAATAGAGTACTTCACCTTATAAAATTTGGAGGAGGACTGAGTACTTTAAGGCAATAGCTGGCACACAGTGTCTGCTAATTTGTTAAGCATTGGGAGGTAGAAAAGAGTATAAGACTCAACCTCTGTTTTCCTGTAGAAAACAAGATAGTTGGAAAGGGAAGCCACAGAAGATCAGTCATGGAGAAATTGAATACCTGTTCCAGGTACTCAGGTGAAAACTAAGCCCAGTGCCATCCAGGGGTTGTGCTCAGGGTGTGTTGTTCGTTCTAACACTGTCTCTTCTTGGCTCTTTAATTAATTTTGAAGTTTTCAGGTTTGACTCACCACTTGCTCTGGCACATAGCACATGTTCATACCACCTTAGGGTCTGCGATGCTGTTCAATCGTGCCTTGATGTCATGCAAAATCACTGACTCTTCATATTTTCAATGGGCTGTAGGCACCGTATGCACAGGGAGACTGGTTAGAGCTGACTGCAGCAAGGTAGTCAGACACTCACCTCAGATATCCGGAAAGAGAAGCAACTGTCCTTTAGTGCCATGATTTGAACGAACGTGAACCACTAAGTTGGGCTTCAAATGATTTGTCTTGAAAGAGCCGTGGTTCCAGCACCCTTGCCTCTGAGAAATAGACCACTGCATTCCAGTGCCGAGCCAGACACTCACCTTTCCTCTCTCGGATCAGGCGTGGGCTGGGCGCAAAAGGAACTTCTGGCCAAGGGAAAATACCCAGGTCAGTCGAGACTTTGTCTGTACACCACATTTCTCAACCTACCAAAACATCAGGAAATGTGTTCATTTCAAGGTCTGGATCATTTCAGCCCTGAATTAAAGGACTGGCATTCCTCTAGTGGATTTCAACACACGCGCGCGCGCACACGCACACACCACTAAGACTGGCTTTAGGATGACTTTTAAATAACAGGTCCCTCCCTCTCCACCTCCTGTATCTCTCTCCTACCACCCTCCACCCCCTTTCTGGCCTTTTATTTGTTTACAAGCCTCACATTTCAAGCCACTGAAGAACTCAGGTCTTTTCCACTTGAAAAGTGACTTTGCATTCAGGAAGGAAATTCCTAGGAGCAAAAAGGCTTAGCTGAATCCATACTAAATAGTTTCATGTCCCAATGATTCAAGGAACTGGCACTCGAGTGATGCCTCACATTATTCTCTGAATGCCATGACCTATATGTCAGAGTGAGAGGATGCTTGGGGATGTTTCTTGTGTTTGAAAAGCAATGCTCCAGGGACAAAGGGCTTCTTTTACTGGGCAGTCATGATGGCCACGAGGTGGGAGCCATAAACCAGGCAAGCCTGGGCAGTGTGCATGCTGACATTTTTCATTCCTAATATCCCACAAGTATTTCAGCTTCAACAGAGCCTCTGTGCAGATGAAAAGGAACTTTTTTGTTTCTTGATTTTGTTATATTATGTTTGAAAATTCCTACCAGCCTCCCAATTACCCATTTGAAGATAAACTGGCAAAACTGTTTTCACCACCTTTAGATCCTCCATTTTACAAGCAAAAAAGAAGCATTAATATTGATGGTGTTTCCTCTAGGTAACTGAAACCCATACTTCATTCTTCCCCACACGGCCACCTTTTTGCCGGTGGGGCTTCGAAATCTCAGCAGCTATTGTTCAGCCTTGTCTGCCCACACCGGGCTCTCAGTGATGTGCAAGTTAGCAGATTAGATCCCAGATATTAAAATTGTAAAGGATAAAAAATAAAAGGCAAGGCCAAGTTTTGTAAACACGAATGACCTATTCTGAAAGAAAAGAACAAACATTTTGCACAAAGACAGATTGAGACATGTGGGAGGCAAAATCGCCGGAGTCAGCAGGAGACGGATGGATGGACTGTGATTGGCTTTAAAAAGCAGCTACAATGCAATTTTTTTTTTGAATGGGAGAGGCGTGCAGGATTATTTCATACCTTTGATAAGCTCGCTACTTATTTTTGTTATTGGTTGGCTTGTTTTTTCTATCTAGTGATAGTTTGCAAGACTTTTGTCTCCTTTGCTCTCCCCACCCATCCTTCTTCCCTTTCCACCATCAAGAACTCAACCTAGTTCTTCAGTGAAAAACTCCATTCAGAGCCTGTTTTCCTCCTTTCCTTTCCTTTCCTACCTTCCTTCCTTCCTTCCCTCCCCCCTTCTCGTCTTCCTTCCCTCCTCTTTCCCCTCTTCCTTCCCTCCTTCTCTCCAAACATCTTTTTGAATGTATGCTATGTGACAGGCAGTGTCAGTTCAACAGAACAAAACCACCAAAAGGTAATGACAATGTCCCATTTATTACAGTTTCTAGGCTGGTTGGGAAGGGATATAAAACAGATAACTATGTACGTAAATATACCAGTGTAACTGCTATGGAAGCGAAAGCTAGGGAGGTATAGGAGCTTTTACTGAAGACTTCACCTCATCATAGGTGTTCGAGAATTTTCCCTAAGGAATGGCATTTCGGCTGGCACATGAAGGTCAGAAAGTGCAATCAAGCATCACAGAATTTATGATAGAATTCTATTTAGTATGCCATAAGAATGCCAAAAACTTGAGAAAGTTCTATCTGGAAGAAGAAGAAAGGTTTATCGGAGCTTTCTAGAGGAGATTATATTTGAGACAAATGTGGAAAGAGTAAAAGTACCTGAAATAAGAGCAAATTAAATTCACCAGAAAATAATATTGACTCCCATTCATTAGATTCATGCTCCTTAAGATCGTTTTAACTTTACTGTGTGACCTTACAGATTTTTCTTGGTTTTCACCAGTTAGCACCTCTTTATTCACTTTCTGAATCTATAGTAAAAGGAAAAAGCCACAGCCGAAGTCATCTCCCTTTGTTTTATTCACTTACAATAACTCACAATAATCCCAACTATGTTTAAAAAATATCAGAAGGAAATAGTGATAACCATAGTTTTCAGTGAGAATAGAATTATAGGTAAATTTTTCCTTTTTTATTTTGTTCCTATATTTTTCAAATATATACATATATACACACACACACACACATACATACATATACATACATATATATATATATATATATAATTTTATAACCAAAAGTCTATATACTTGCATGTTAACCTTTTTTAGTGTTTATAAACAGTGTCACTAACAAGGCTTTTACTATATTATTTTTGGTTCAATGCAGGTCATCTGAAATTCACATTTTTTTTAAGACTAAGGTATTACAGATAGATTTCCAACAGTTGAGTCTCCTTTTACCTCCGTTTTCTCCGAACTTTGCCCTCCTCTCACTCCACCTGAAATTTAGCCAAATCTCTCACTCCACCTGAAATTTCCACTCCCAGGGCACCCCGGGCTGCCGTCCTGGAGTGATAGTATTAGTTGTATAAGAGTGTCATCTAAGTGATAGTATTATACAGATGGCTTTTCTCCCAGATTGTAGTTCTGTATGTTATTGCACAGATTTTCATTTTTGCCTTCACTCGTGTGATCTATAGCAATCTTTTTAAAAAGCAATTTTAGAGTTTTTATTTAAAACTGTAAAATGGAGAGTATTTTTAAATTAAGTTTAAGCTATAAAGCTAGTGTATTATTCCATTTTTAATTGTGCAAGTGATCAGAGAAAGATCATCTTACTACCCCAATATACTTTCTTGCAACAGCTGAATTAAATCAGTTTTATCTCTTTATTTTACCTCATTTTCGGTACAAACTAGCAGTGCTCAGGCATTTTCTCAGCATTTGTTGAAGATTACATCTAAGGGTTTTTGCCAGGTGCTGTTGCAATTGGCTCAGCCCTCCAGTACAATGTGTCACATGCTTGTAGAGACAATATTTCTTGTCTTGCTCACAAGATCAGTGAGAAATCATTCAAGCTTTGCTATAAAGTGTCATGTTTGCTATTTTTTTCTTAATAGAATAAGCATGTTACCTTCTATCCTGGGCTTTCTATGAGTTTTTGTCATAACTAGATTATAACTTTGTGTCAACTTTTTTTTTTACATTTATTGAGATGATTGTATGTTTTCTTTCCTTCTGTAATATAATAAATTAACTTGGTTTATTTTCAAATTTAAATCACTACAGCTTTCATGCAATAAACCTGATTGTGTTGTGATATACTATCCATTTTGTATATCGCTGGATTTGATTTGCTAATATTTTCTGTAGGGTTTTTACAACTATGTTCAAGAGGGAGAGATTAGCCTATAATTTACATCTCTTGTCATGCTCTCTTAAGATTCACTGGGAAATGTTCCTTTTTTTTAGCCATCTGGTACAGGTATGTAAGATGAGTGTTTTCTTTTTCTTAAATGTTGAGAAAAATTTACCACTGAAGTCACCTGAAACCATGGACGAATAAACTGAGCCCTAGAAGGTAAAATCCTATGCCCAAAGTCACCAGCAGGTCAACGGAAAAATGAAAACAAGAGTCCTGGCTCCTCTTCAACCAGCTTAGGGCTATGCTCACTGTGCCTCTTTTTTTCAGTTATTTTTATTATATTATCTGTCATATTCAGAATGTGTGTTTGGAAAGTAAAAGCCATTCTGGGTATCTAAAGTAAAACGCTGTTTAATCTATAGTATTAGACTCATATGTCTATTGATAATCTGGAGTCGTGATAGAAAGATCACGTTCAGGAATTCTGGAAGTCCAAAAAGTGCATGGAAGACACCACCAGTGGTCTCTCCTAATAGAACACGGCTGGCCAAGGAGCCTGGTAAATACCATTTCCCAGAATCAAACCCATGAGGAACAAGGAAGAACAGAAGAGCGTGGTGATATTTCTGAGCAACAACAAACAGTGTCTGGCATAGTGTCAGAGTTTGAAATAAATATGTTTTTTTCTTAATGTACTTTGCTGACGCACTTGATGATAGACAAAAAAAATAAATAGCCTTATTATATCATTAGCTATTTAACAAAAACCACTTTCCCTATTAAACTCTTTTCTTCTTCTATTTACCCTTTTTAAGATGCAATTTCAGTGTTTTTTCTGCATGGATTGAGTAGACGGTGACACTATTAAATCACTCTTTTGCGCATATGAGGTCTGACAGTTAAGTTCACAAACTCATCCTAGAAAAAGTGCTACATACCTCATTGCTGAATATCACTACAGTCACCTTTGAAGTACCCCCCTTGGGAAGCTATGCACAGACGCCAGGGCCTAGTCCACTCTTCAAAGCAATTTTGGAACTCTTTTTCTGGAATGGCCATCAGAGCTGTTGTATTACCCTTGATGTCCTGAATGTCATCAAAATGTCTTCCTTTCAATATTTCCTTTATCTTCAGGGAAAGAAAGAAGTCATTGGGGGCCAGATCATGTGAGTAGGGAGGGTGTTCCAATACAGTTATTTGTTTACTGGCTAAAAACTCCCTCACAGGCAGTGCCGTGTGAGCTGGTGCATTGTCATGATGCAAGGGCTCATTTGGGACTATTTTTGCACACACCTTTCTCATGCTGAGATTTTCAGTTAAGATGTTCCTAACTGTTTCTCTATCAATGTTTACTTGGTCTGTTATGCTTCTCACAGTCAGCCGACGATTGATTGGATGAACAATTCAATGCATTTTTGCAATGTTTTCATCAGTTCTGCTCATTACTGGCCACCCTGACCTCTTTTCATCAGTGACACATTCTCTCCCCTCAGAAAAACGTTCAATCCATTTGTACGCTGCCGTTTTCTTCATGGCATTATCCCCATAAACTTGGACTAACATGTCCCTGATTTCACTTCCACTCTTGCCAACTTTAACAAGAAATTTAATGTTTCTTTGTTGCTTTAATTCAAGCTCAGACATTCTCGCGACAGCACACAAAAACACGCAACAACAATAGTGAACGCCACTCAGCAAGACACTGCCACACATTGACACGAACACAGCTGTGAGACACTGATATACCAAGGTTATGAAGCCTTACTGAGCTGTTTGTACAGTGCTGCCAATGTAAGTGCATGGTGGCAAGTTCGCGAACTTAATTGTCAAAACTTGTAGACATGTGTGTGCATGAACAGGCTATTTATTTGATTACATCCTGATATTTAATTACTTGCAAAATACAGCCTGAGTTTTACTATATAGCCAATAATTACCCAAAGGTGGGACCTAAATGTTTATACAACTATACAAAGAAATCTAGAAACTTTGACACTTGAAAATCTCCAGGAAATGATTTTGTTTATATAGGACAAACATATCTTGCCATCTAACCTATGTGAAAAGAAATCATATGGACAGATATATAGGTAAGAGATTACTAGATTTCATGGGTGAAGAATCTGGGAAAAGACATGAACCTTCTTTGAGAGGAAAAACATGTACAGCTACATAGAGATATAAATTTGCTTATGATTTAGTTAGGAGTTTTGGACATCCTAAAATGTATCCAGTTATAGACTTCATTAACTCAGGTTAATAAATTCTGATAACAAATACTGAAAAACAATGATGAAAATAAGCTGCAAATAAAATATTTTAACATGTTTTTCCAAACATTTCAGAAAAATAAAATTTTTGTTGACTTTTTGGAATAAGTATCTCAATTCTCCATATTTTGTTCAGGTATAAAAACTGCCTTTATAAGACAATTTCTCTAACCACATATGTATAATAGTCTGCATAATAATAGTAGTAACTATTTGGGAGTACACATTATGTCTTTTTATATTCATTGTCTTGTTTAATCCTTATGGTGATCTTATTATTTTTCTCTTTTAGATAGGTTCTATAAATCATTAGTTTACGCATCTCATCAGTGTTGAAACGGAGCTCTATTCCTGAGCAATCTCAACCCAGAGCCCATGTCCTTATCCCTGAAGTGGACTTTGCCTCCCGCTGCAAAGAAGTGATATGAGTAGGACTAAGCTTTCATAGAAAGAACACAGTATTTGGAGTCAGATAAACCTTGTTTGGATTCTAAATTATGTGTACCTTGAGCTCACAAATCTTTATTTTACTTTTTTTTTTAATTTTATTGTGGTAAGAATATGTAACATGAGATCTACATTTTAACAAAATTTTAAGTGTACAATATGGTATTTTTAACTGTAGGTATATGCTGTACATCAGTTCTCTAAAGCTTCCTCATCTTGCTTAACTGAAACTCATGCCCGTGGGTTACTAATCAATAATCTCAGAATCTTTTCATCTCTTTGAACTCCAGACAGGGAAAGTAATTTAGAAAATTATAGAACTCAGCATATCTAGAGTCGATTTGAAACTTTAGGATTTAAACAATCGCTTCTCCCTCATCGCCTTTTCCAAACATGCGAGGGGGAGGTGACACTTGAGGTGGAAGATAATACTGACACTTTGTTTATATGGTTTAAAACCATGTACATTATAATATTACACTTTCCCAAATATTGTTGTGTAATATTACACTTTCCCAAACCAGAGTGTCTTGAAATATTCCTTGAAATATACTAACATTTCAAGAGGCTAAATAAATACAGGAAGACTCTTTAAGGAGAGGATCACAATGCATATTAAAAGATTAAACTTATCTCTTAAAGAAACTGCTTTTAAGATTTTTAACCCAGGATTTTTTTTTTAGCTTATTTTATCGGGGATTAAAACTTAACTTTTTTTTTAATTAAAAAAAACAAAAAACATCAGTTACTATTTTTTCTGTTATTTATATTCTGCAGAAGATATTTTGGTAAATGGTGCTTTACATACTTCAGTTGAGTTGTGTGTACACATATACTTCAGAATAACTAAAATGGCAGTGACCCCATTTTTAAAATAGAAAAATACAGAAATCTACTTCATAGATATTTTAAGGACTAACTAGGAAAATTCATTATGAACCATGTGTCCTCAGAAAAGACATATCCCATTATTGCTGTTTCTGGGTGATTTATAAGCAGTGCTTGGCTGGCTCAAGGAAAAGAATAAGGCTGAGCTTCTATCCACAGATGTATTTTGGTCACAGATTCCAATAACCCATCCAATATTCAATCACAGAAAACTGATTTTGCTTGGTTGCCATCTAAGCCCCCTGAGTCACTATGGTATTTTCTAGAAAATAATAATTTTACTCTCAAAAATAGCTTTAGCACCTTGTAAATCTTAAAAAAAATTAGGTTATATTTTAATGATAAATGTTGTTAGCACAAATATTTTATACTTTCTAATTTTTGTTCTGCGATTTTGACTTAACTGTAATTTCCCATGGGAAAAAAATATAATTTACATAATGCATTACGGTATTTTATAATATTTTTTCTAGGCAATTCTTAAACGTCTTTTAGAAATAGGCATTTCAAGGCATATATCACTCTAACAACTTTACCTTTCTTGCCAAGAAACTCACTATTAAGCTAATTAATTAATTTGTATAATTTTTCATGAAGTATTTGTTGAGCGCCTCATGTGTTCTAAGCACCAGGAGAAGTGTTGAACATGAGGAGTAAAATCAGACTTTTTCTTCCCTTATATAGTCTACAACCTAATTTTACTATAGATATGACTCAATAAGAGCAGACATAAATATGAGATGACCACTTTAATAAGAATGTGTACAGGGGACTATGTAAATTTATAACTGGGTAATTTGATTTATTCAGGGAGATCCACAAAACTTCCCAGAGGAAAACTAGTAACTTAATAACTGAGTTAATACCCCCCAAATAAAAAGATTATTAGATGAAGATGAGGTGAAGAGCAATTTCTGGTTGTGCAGAGAGCATGTGCAAAGGCCCTGTGATGGGAAAAAGCATATTTGAGGACTATCAAAGTCCCGAGTGTCTCTAGTAGAGAGAGAGGAATCTTGGTACAGATAAAGCTGGAGAAATATGTAGAGACCAAATTGTACAGGGCTGTTGGCCATATTAAGCAGTGTGTCCTTCATCACCCAAACAACAGGAAACCACTGACATATTTTAAGCATGATCAGATGTGCATTTCGAAAAGATCACTCTAGCTACAATGTGGACAATAGACTAATGACACATGAGTGAATGTCAGTGTAATGTTGCCAAGAGAAATAATGGGAGCTCACCTCAGGATGGTGGTGTTGCACATGGTGGAGAGAAGTTATATTTAGGATGTAAAATCAAAATGTCCACTTGATAATGGAAATGGATTTGGACTCTGAGAGAGAAGGACTTGCTGAGGGTGATTTAAATGAATCTCTTAATGTTGTCGTTTGAGAAAATAGGAGCATGTAAGAGGTCTCATTTGGTTTGAGGGTAAAGACTGCCTGCTAAATTAAGATTATGGAGCTACTACAGTGTGCACATGGCTAGAGAGCAAGGTAGGTGGTTCACTAAAAGGGTATGAGCTTGAGAGACAAAAGAAGACATAGACTCGCATCTTTTTTTCCCTTTTAATGGTCCTTGCCTTAGTTTGGTCTATTTTAATTCTTTTTTTTAAATTCAAGATGGCATTGCGGATCTCATGGGATTTTTATAACTATGGATGGTGCCAAAACAATGTATATACATTTTAAGAAGGAAAGCTGTATTAAAATTGTTGTACTCGATATATACTGATAACAAAAGATGAATACAAGTCACGTTTTTTACTTCTGCAACTACAACAGGTGCTCAAAATGGTTGCCATCAGCGTCCAGACACTTCTGATTACAGCAAACTACTGCTTGAGCCATGTTGACCAAAGTGTCCACTTGTATACATTTTTTTGGCACCCCCTGTATTTAATTAGAAAAATGTTTTTAAAGGATAATTATAGAAGCCTATATAATCTGGTTTTGTAGATAAGGTGAAGAATGAGTAATAGATTGATTAGGCTGCTGAAGTCAAGGTGAACACAGAAACTTCCTCACCATATTTAAGGAAGAAAGCCAATTTTGACAATTTCTATAGATGGTTATTTGTTATTATTTTTTTGGATACAAGGTTAAAACACCCAAAGCAGAGAAATTTAGAACTGAAAAGGGAACCAGATAGTCTATTCCTCATACATTGGATTGAAGGTTGTGGTAGGGAAGAATTTAAAGCCCAAAGCACTAGACTCAAGTTGAAGAACTTGCTCAAGGCTGTATGATGAGAAAATTCTGAAACAGAATTCTAATCCAGGTCTTTTTTTTTTTTCTGCACTTCCACATTTTTAGTCTCTAGCTTCAGGGAATTTAAGCAACATACCTTTTCAATAACTTTATCTGTAAAATTTGGAAAATGAATAACCTCACAGGACTGTGATACGTATCAAATGAGACAATTAATTGAATCCTTTATAGGTACAGAGGTATATTCGGACATTAGGTGTCATTGTTTTTGTTACTGTTATTGCTTTCACATTGCTGGTCATCTACCCTTAAACATATTCATAGTCATATAATCTTCAGAATAATTATTGATTGTATACCAGCAAATGAATGCCTTACTCTAGCTGACCTCCCGTTTGTTCAAGAAACAGACTTTAAGAATCATTTTGATTCTTTTTTTCCGTAATCCCATATGGAATCTTTCAGCAATCCTGTCAACAGTACTTCCAAAGTACATGCTAATTCCATCTTCTTTCACTTAACATTCTTACCAATAGTGTTAACCACTCCTATATCTTACCCAGATCACTGTAATAACTTCACATTAGGTCTCTTGTATTCCCTCACCCTGCACCCCGCCCCCGCTATCTGGGCTTTAGTCACACTACCCTTCTGACTGTTTCTCTAACACATCAAGCATCTTTCTTTCATTGCTCTCAGACCTAAACAGAGCCTGACATATTGCCTTTCACACAGATCCACCCTCAACATTTTGGGGGCTTAGGGTAAGAGACTACATGGAAACCCACAGGTCAAAATGGCCAGCTAACAGAAATATGTTATGTCATATTATATCCTCCAAATATGTCCTTATAATAACAAAGAAGTTAAATTGCACATATACAGAGCTGGAGGGCTTATGTGATCGCAGGAGGGCAAAATATCAGATAATCTAATGAAATTCTTATTGCATATGTCTCAGTGTTCTGGTTGAAGGACTGGTGATGTTTAGATGAGTAATGGAATAAAGACGTACATAGATTATAAACTATTTTATAATTCATGAATTTAATTTTCTTGCCTTCGCTTTAGCAGTATCATTTATTGTGTAGTTGCAATCAATATGTTTGTACAATTTGGAATGTATTCACAATAATGATCACAAAGATAAAAAATAAAATTTAATAGATTAGAAGTATGCAACACTTGAATATATTTTAAATATATATTTGCATTTATTTTTGTCAAAAGTTATAAATTAAGTATAAACATCAATTGTCATGTTTTCAAAGTTACTTCTAATTATTTAAAATTATGAAAATTAAAAAAGAAAGTCAAAGAAATAATGACTGTCAATTTAAAATAAAATATAAATGCTAAAGTTATATTTAACATAAATATTAACTGAATAAAAGTGCATTTTTAATCTAGAGTTCAAAGACTATCTAGACCCCAATGTAAAAAATTAGTATAAGACTTGATGTACATTACATCTAGACCTACTATAAATAAATATAGATAGATATGGATGAATATATGTATATATGTAAGCATACACATATAACATGTGTATATGTATATGTGTGTTTATACATATATAACATATGTAATAAACATATATATTATATATTACAAATACCACCTTGACTTGCAAATACCCCCAGAAACAAAAATTAGAAGACAAAATATGAGAAAATGGACCTATGGTAGTACTGGGAAATAATTATTTCTGTGCAAGAATTTAGATATTTGTTTTAACTGAGAAGAATTTGTCCTTTCATTAACCTAAGCAAGTCAGCCACTCAAACCCTCCATGGATGCAAAAGTGTTCACTTCTGAAGTCAACAGTGGACAATGCTAAACCTTTACGATCTTGTTTTGAGAACATAAGCAAAGAGAGATGAAGAAGCGTTTTCCTGGGACCTGATGCCAATACTCATTAGGATAGGGGTTGAAGGTTAAAGCCAACATTTTGCCTGCAATGGTGGATGCAAAGTGACACCTATATTAAACCTGCATATTTTGTAAATATGCAAATCCACATGCGTGTGTGTGTGTGTGTGTGTGTGTGTGTGTGTGTTGTGATATGCAGGACCTCTAAAACACAGAGCTTAGAACTAAATGACTGTAGTCAGACCATAGCACCTTTGTTGACTTTCAAACATAAGTATACCATCTTCTCTCACTACTAGTCACTTCCTATCATCCACTTTTATCTTTTGTATCGCACATCTCATTATCCAAAATCACCTTGTAGTTTTCTCAACTTATAATATGAATCCCTTCAATAAAATCTAAGTCCTGTGAGGGGAGGAATTTTTTGTGTGTAGCTCACCAAAGTAACTTTGATGATAAAATGGAGCTTGACACCTGTTAGGCTCGCCATAAATATTTACTAAGTGAAGAAATAAGCTATGTATTTAACTCTGATTAATTGGCCATCAGACAGAATATGCCTCTAAAATGAATCATTTTTTTCCCTCATGAATATGCTCTTCCCTCTTTCCTGCTTTTAAAATGTCATGTTCCACAAATATGGCCTTTCATTCTTGTGAAATTGATGTGAGAGTAAAATATGAAACAAACCATTGTTCCTAGAAATAAAGGAATATGAAATTGTCAGAATGCTTACGGA
>NW_017731805.1:781856-782497 GCF_001890085.2 Hipposideros armiger | reverse complement strand
CAAAATTGACATCTTTCCTGATTTTAAGGAGCTAACATTATAACGGGCTTTAAAAGTATATAAGTAAATAAATACTTAGTACAGCAGATATATATAATAACAGGAAATGACTTTGCTACTTTGCCTGAATGTGCCTGTGCTGGCAAACTTCAGCCATTTGGATCCTATCTTCCTGATATTTGTTCTTTTTGGATACATGAACTATTATGTATCCATTATTTTTCCATAGATGGAGCCATCATTTTCCCCTAATGATTGAAAAAGGAGCATTTTATAACACCTGTTTATGTAAAACTATATCTTTTGATACAAAAGAAAGTCACCTGAAAAATAAATGCCATGAAAACAGGGTTGGAAAGTTCTGGCTAAATGCTGTCACCTGCCAAGCCACGGAGCCTGAGACCTGCTCTTGTCTATGTTAGAAACGAGAGAAGCCATGCCAGAGGGGATGGAAGGCTTGTCACCTGCCTGACTTGATCAGGAGTTTGAAAGTGATCGAGAAGGGAATCATTCTCTCACTGTGTCATTCTATACTATTTTTCTTTTTAGTTTGTTCTCTGTTTTCTTGTTTCTGTTTTCTTTTTCCTGTCTTCCTGTAGGTTACTTGAACATTTTCTAGAACATTTTCTAGAATTTCATTT
>NW_017731805.1:778969-780630 GCF_001890085.2 Hipposideros armiger | reverse complement strand
TCAAGGTGCCAAGTTCAGTCTTAGTTGTGGGTGGGCGTAGCCCACCATCAAACAGGCAATCTTGTTACACCAGCTGAACCATCCTGCCACCTGTTGGCAGCTCAGTAACAGCTCAGCTCGGGCGCAGCATCACTGGCCCATGTGAGAATTGAACTGGCAGCCTTGTTGCTCAGAGCTCGCATTCTTAAGCTAACTCTTACCAACTGAGCCACTCAGCTGGCTGAGGATTGCATTTCTTTAAATTGTCTCAAGCATGTTTATAATTCCTTGTCGAAGCATTTTCATAATGGTTGTCTAAAATCATTGTCACGTGATTTTCACATTTGTGTCATCTCAGACTTGGCACTATTACTTCTCTTTTTTTTTTTTTCATCCAGCTTGAGATCCTGCTGGTTCTTAGTATGCTAATGAATTTTTAATTGAAATCTGGAAAATTTTATATTATGTTATGAGACTCTGGATCTCATTTAAACCTTCTGTTTTACCTGGCACTTTCTGATATTGTCCCAGCTGCAGAAGGGGGGTGCCACATTATGACTTCCAGGCTGAGACAGAAATCTGGAGTCCTCATGCAGCCACACACACACACACATTCCTCATTAGTGCTGATTGGGGGTGTGATTCCGGACACCCTCGTGGCCTCCACTGACACCACGGTGACAGGTGCCTCATTCCCACTGGGTGATAGTGATCGTCGTGACTCTTTGCCAGGCTTCACTTGGCACCATTTTGATGGCTAAATGGAGGGATACCTGCGTACTGTGAGGTGAAGGCGGAAGCTCCGTTTCCCCAAGTGTCTTGACTGATAGTTCCTACTCAGCACTCTTTGATTCCAGCAGGAACAGGTGTTGAGATGCCTTGTTACAGCCTCCCAAGAGTGGAAGTCCAGGTTCTCCAGTTCACCTTTGCTGGTGGCTTGGGTGGAGGTAGGTCCAGAGTATTTTTTTTTCCCATGGTGTTTGGCTGGAGTAGGGTGGTTATTGTCTAAACGTCTTCTGTCTTGGTAAAGCTGCCTTTTTTCAAGTTCTTTAACTAGACAGAGAAAAACCTTTGAGAAGGTTTCCCTACCCACCCCCTACTCCTTACCCCCCGCCATTGGCATTTCCAGGTTACCAGCTATCTTAGTCTGTTCAGGCTGCCATAAAAGAATAGACTCGGTGGCTTATACACAACATACATTTACTTCTCACAATTCTGGAGGCTGGAAAATCCAAGATCAAGGTGCTGGCTGATAAGCCAGATAAAAATCTGATGAGAGCCTGCTTCATAGATGGCCTCTGTCTCCATCCTCATGTAGTGGAAGGGACAAGGGCTCTTACTGGGGGGGGGTCTCTTTTATGAGAGCCGTAACACCATTCATGAGGACCCCACCTTCCTGACCTAATCATCTCCCAAAGGCCCCACCTCCTAACATCATCACATTGGTGGTTAGGAGTTTAGTATATAAACTTGGGGAGGACACATACGTTCAATTTATAGTATCAGGTTTTTTTTGCTCCAAGTGTAGGGTACGTGAGGCAAAAAGAAAACCCAGGGTACAGCTCATTATTAAAACATTGACAAAATTCAAGGAAATACATTTAAACAAGGGGCATGAGTTTTTGTAATGGAAGATCATATGTTGCATTGAATTCTTTTAGATCCTATCTCCACATACCACA
>NW_017731805.1:774413-775484 GCF_001890085.2 Hipposideros armiger | reverse complement strand
TGCAGATGCCCCAAATCCTCTAAAGTGGCATCCGAGGCTCTTCTGCTTTTGACCTGACCTGAGTACCAAGTTGAGAAAGTGATCGAGCCATGAGGAGCAGGAAGTGAAATGTGCTTGAGCTTCTGAGCTGGTGCTAAATCCTGACCCCCTACTAGATGCTCTTGTCTGTCCCAGCAGAGGGTATGAGCAAAGACCCAGGGACCCTCCCCAGATCGGCTCTCTGTCCCCCACTCTGACCCGGGGGCCCTGTCCTACATCTGTCACGCCCTCCGCCTCGCTCCCTTCTTTCTCTTCAGAGGGATGGGCTCAGCGGCCTCGCAGTGTTGCCTTTGGATGCTGCCTGCAGCGGGACTCTTGGCTCCGAGCACCTTCCCCCTGCTGCTGTCTGGCCCAGCCTAGTCAATTCAGAACTTCATCCCGCACCTTATGTTCCCGGCTCACACTCGAGCAGACAATGTGAACAGCCCTTGGACCTGCTAAACGTTCTCACCACCATATTTGAACCTCTCCATGCCGTGGTTCAGCTTCCCGACCTGAAACCTCAGATGATATTAATGTATTCTCAGTTGGATCCTACAGCAAATACCCCTGTTTTAAAACTGGCCCACTCAGCCGTTTCTCCCACTTCGGGGGGCGTCTCTGGAAATGTGTTACTGAAGTTCCCTTTCTGTCAGTCACCGGGCTTGCTCTGCCTTGCTCACACTTCCCTCTCCCACTGGGAGCATTTTTCTTTTCTGCGACCATAGAGCATATGCTCTGGACAGAATTTCACTGCACTCAGTCCACACGCTAGCACTTTCTTTTTAATCCAGCCATTTGTTTCAAAAGCAATAGACGTGCATGGTAAAAACTTAGAACAGGACAAACGGATTTTTAACGAGTAATATACTTCACACTCCATTTGGACAAACAAGGCACTATTAATTCGTCTTGCTCTGACTGTTTAGAAATTTTCAATGCAAGCATAGGTACACACACGTGTGTGTGGGCAAGTGTGTACACATATATACATATATGTTCTTTTGTTTATTTTAAGGAAATGAAGCATATTATACACAACGTACAACATAC
>NW_017731805.1:765099-773353 GCF_001890085.2 Hipposideros armiger | reverse complement strand
AATGTGGATATTATACATTTTCTGGCATCCTCTGTATATTTCTTTTTAAATAAATCATTTAATACCATGCCTCCTTCCCTCCCAGTTTCTAATAAGCAAAGCAGAAATGTCCACAGGAACCGAGAGCATCAGAAAAATGAAGGAAATTGGTTCTTTAATGTGCACATTACTATACATTCTGAAGCAAGTGAATTCAGGAAAAACAAGAGGATTTAGTGTGTGACATTTTAGTTAATTAATATACGGAACTTCCAGCCTCGAGAAGGTGTACAGATTAAAAATATAAAATGCTGTATATTTTTTTCACCTGAGAGGTTATATTCCCAAATATTTTTATTGCAAAAGAAATTGTTGTTAATAATTATATGATACTAAGGTCAACTTATGATTAGGAGATAGAGATACAAACTGGCAAAGCCCTTATAAATATACATACACACCCATATATAATTATCTATCTATATATAACCATAATAAGCACAAATTCAACATATTACCCAATAAGATTATCAATGACATTGTGCGTATCTTCACCTAGGACTACTGAACAATATAAAATTAACCTCCATTTACCTTCTCTTGCTTGGTAGAAACTTTTTATTTCCTTCCCCCTTGGTTGTAATGTGATGATTGTAAATTTGCTACACTTTGCAGGGAGAAAAAAAAAAAAAGCTCATTCTAAGACAGTATTCTCAAACTAACTATGGAAAAGAGTAATAGTTTTTCTTCCCTCAGTCCATCCTTGACTGATATTTTGTAAAATAAAATAGAGAATGAATCACTAGAAACAAAATAAAAAACAAAGGAATATATAACACAAACCCCCAAAAATAATACAATAAAAAACCAAAGGCATACATGATGGCCATATTTTTATAATCAAATAAAACAGACAGAAAATTACTTCCAAACTGTGGTACCAGTTTCTTAAAGCTTCTTCTCAATGTCTGTTCTTTCCCAGCAGACAGATGATAAACCTTCAGGAATTAGCTGGGGTCCTCAGACCACAACGGAGGGCGCACCCAAAGAGCACATCAATTTTCTAGGTAGGGCTTGATTCCCTGTCTATATAGTCAATGCATTTCAGGTATTTTGAGAAGTTTGGCCTGTCATCTTTAGCATCCTATTTAAATCCTTCCTTTCTTTGCTCCTCCTAGAAATTCAAAGTAACTTTTGGTGGAAAAAGCTTTGGCAAACCTTGATGTCATCCAGTAGCCAGAGGTGATCAATTCCTCTGACGGGTCCCAGCTCCTTGTTGGGCAGCATGTTTCAGAAGGCACAGGGCACAGGGCGTCATCCCTGTCAGGCTCTCTCCACTCACACCCCTGCTCACCCCCTGAGGCCCTCAAAGGCATTTCCAAGGTGCAGGATTATTTTTATTTAATTGCCTTGGTTTCTCCGAGAGCTGAACTGCAAAATCCTTACTCTTACTCTCTTGTTCTCTTTACCTTCATTTTTATTTCCCCAATATTTTATTTCTGTTTGTTGCTAATGCCCCCAAAAGAAGTAATATAAAAATTAGTATATGAACACAAAACTCTTCTATTCTGGAAGATATACGTGGACGAAAGGCACTTAGACTAGAATCTCAAATAAAGGAGGAACTCGTGGTGAAAGAAAATTCATTTTAAGTGCAAAAGTACTTTAGCTAAATTTATGGAAACTAGGACTCAAATGGGCTAGAACAAAATCACGTTGGAAGAACTTCCTGAAGCATTTGGTGTTGGTATCAGGGAGGACTAGGCGTGTCTGCACTGGCTGAATGAGTCTTGAGACCTGATGCGCTTTGCCAAAACATGTGTTCTTTTCAGTAGTTAAAAGTTGATTTGTAAGCTCTTTATCACCACACACGGGCAGCAGTGAGCTCCCCCTTGGAGAAATTCAGTAGGAAGTGCTATGGGGGATCAAAGCATCCCTGCTCAGAGCCCAGTTCTGGTGCTGACAATCTGTGAATTTTAGGGCCTTGCTTAATGTGGGGCTTCTGACTTGCCGTTTGTTAGCTAAAGACAGTGAAACCTTTCAGAGAAAGAGAGAAGAGCACGAGGGCGTTGCTGACATTTAAAAGCCAAGTCACCTCTCTGCAGTGAGACAGTTGCTACTGATGAACGACTTTAGAATTTAATCTGAGCTTTTGAACAAAGAAACATATGCTGTCTGCCAGGCTTTGTTCTCAGTGCTTTCTGAGAATTAGCTCCTGTAAGTCTCAGAACCACAGGATGAGGCATGTCCTCTAGTCATTCCCATTTTGCATCTGAGCAAACCCAAGCACAGATGGGTGAAAGCAGGGGCTCGGGGCACATGGCTGGTAGTCGAGAGCTCCCGTTCTTGGCAGAATACTATGCCTCATCCTGGAGCTGCACATGATCTAATTAATACGGGGACCGAGATGCCATTTTTAACACTGGTTGGCAGGTCCTGGTATGTTCACCTCTTGAGTGTTTCTAACATCTACCCTTTGTTCTGAGCTTACTCCCACTACTTTCATTCGAGTCATTCACTTGTAGATCAATAAATAATTGTTCATTAATAAGACATTATCAGGCGTTTGCTAACTGCTGGGCTGTCGTAGTAAATAAGGCACATTCCCCAAAAGAGTGTTTATTATCACACGAGAAGACAACATTGAACACATATGTGCAGAAAAAGAGGTGGTCTGTGATGGTGACTGGCTTTCCTCTTCAACTATTTCTCCTATTCTTTGCCTGTAGATTTCATGCTGCCGTAATTAAAATTGCCTGTGGTCTGTAGTCTCCTAGGCACACACTATGGTTCATAATGCTGCACCTTTGTTCAGGCTGCCGTCTCCACTTGACCCCCTTTCCATCCTTTACCTCCTGGCTCACACCTTTGAAGAATCACTTCCTCTGGGAACCCTACCCAGACCCAAGCTCAGATGTTCTAAAAACAATCCACAATGAGGCGTTCATTCTCTGATCAAGGACTGTATCTCTTTTTATCATTGACTAGGGATGCTGTTTCAGCCCATTCAGGCTACTATAAGAAAATACCATAGACTGGGTGGATTCTAAACCACAGAACATTATTTCTTACAGTTCCTGAGGCTGGGAAGTCCGAGGTCAAGGTCCCAGGAGATTTCGGTCTCCGAGGAGCACCTACTTCCTCATTTAGAGATGGCACCTTTTCGTGTGTTCTTACATGGTGGAAGAGCAGAGAAATCTCTCTGGGGCTTCTTTTATAAGGTCCCTAATCCCATTCATGCGGGCTCCATCATCATGACCTAATCAGCTCCTAAAGGTACCACCTCCCAATACCATCATCTTGGGGGGTAGGCTTTCAACATATGAATTTTGGGGGGGGGGACACACATTCACTTCATAGGAGGTGCCCAGGGCAGTATCTAGTACACCATTGACACTCAGCACGTTTGTGGAAATGAACCAGAGAAGTTAATATGTTTTACCCTCTCTCCCATCTCTGTAGCCGCTGCCCCATTCCTCCTCCCCCCAACTTGCCTGCCAGAGGCAGAGGTTTAGAGCTACATCCTAGTGGGTATAATCCGTATTCTTTCTAACCACCATTCTCAGGCACTTGCTGAGTTCTTGTTTCACTCCGGGTTCGGCACCTCAATTCTGCAGATCTGGGAAAATTCACAGTCCCGACCGATAACACCTGCCATCCACACATTTGGAAATCAGGAAAACAATTACTCACTTTCAGCAGGCAGAGAGGAAACACACAAGCTTTGAAATGATTCTGCAACAGTATCACATCTTATTTTTTTTTAATCTCAAAAATAAGTTAGGAGGGGTTGAACACATAGCAATTACATTTTGTATTTTAGAACCAGTTTTCACATATACTGTGGGTGTTTGGCTGGTTCTATGACTTCCTCTAAATAAACAGGACATATTCTCTTGGTCCAATGTATCGGGGAAGAGTAAGAAACAATGTCCATCAAAGATCGTGGCAGAAATACAGTTTCTACCAAAAACTGGAGTAGATATTATGGGTCAGAAAATAAGTGAAAATTACATTTGTGAACTAAATAACCAACACTGAATCCATTTGTCAGTAGCTTCCTTTATGGTCACACTCCCATCAATCAGAAAAGTCATCATTTTAAAAGTCTAATGTAGTGTTCCGAGGATATCATATTTCCTAAAATTGTTCACTGTTGTATCTGCAATACAATTAATATACTGTGCTTTTACTTACTTAAAAACAAGTTTAATACTTAAAGGCTAAGGAAAAGAAACATTGTGCTTTTCTCCCTCAGTCAGTAGAAGTAGAAATTGAGGGCATTTTCTGCAGGCTTTAGAAGAGTCTTATGGGAAAAGCCAATCAAACCAAAGATCCAACAGAATTCTATAGTATTCCTAATGTTAAAATTGTGAGCTGCGTTTTCCTGTTTTAAGACCCAAGGAGTACCTAGCCTTGAAGTACACTGAGAAGAGAATCATTCTCTGAGAAATTAGGCACCTCAATCTTTCTGTACTCTGCAATCAAATGTGGCACAAGCAAATAAGAGTTTATTTACTGCTGCATAAAACTTTGGCCGAACAGGCAAGGAGAGGATGTCTGCTTTCGATTTCAGCCATCTGGAAATATTATAGCTCAAAGCTAAGATCTTTCCAATTTTCTTGTTGGTTAAGTAGCATGTCTTCTTCTTAACGCTATACTCTGTAGGCTAGAGCAGATGTCATGGAAATGATGAGTGTCCTAGGTAAATTTCCCCATGCACGTGGATCGTTCATCAAGAACTTTCAAAAATGTGGGAAAACTATAGTTAGAAAGGCCTTTTCAAATGTGAAATCCCCACATGTTTTAAATTAGAGAAATCATTTGCAAAGTCATCATGGCTTGTTTTGTAATCTCTCGTAAATGTAGAATGTAGCTTTTTTTTTTTACATCTATTTACCCTCAAAACGATTCTTCTTCTTCAAAATAAATAAGACTCAATTTTGCTCAAGAATATCTGGATACAAAGATTTGCCCCAAGTTTCAAGATCAGTGCTCTGAAGTTTTGTATGACATTTTGTAAGTCACTTAACTCCTTTGGAACTCCTGTTTCTCTTTCTGTAAAGTAATACTGACCACCCACCCACCAAGGACATGGAGGCAACTCTGGACTTCAGAAGAGTGCCAGTGCTGAGGATGAAAGTGGCATAAATTCCAGAGAAGCAGTGTGGTCTTGTATGGAGAGGGCTCAATTAACCCCCAGGAGACCAAGGGGTTTTGTTCTCAATTTAGAAGCTAAGTGACCTTTGAGAGTCTATCTACTCTTACAGCCTCAGCTAATCCTCACAGGACAGTACAACCTCAATCGCTACGCAGTCGAGTTTCCAACTCTTATTTGCCTTGCTTATTTTGGTTTAATTTTTTTTCTCCTATAGTCTTAATATCTCCTTCTATTCACTTATTTTTCTAACATGTTTGAATTTATTTATCTTTTTCTTTTTGCTTAGAAAATATAAAAATTGTTATGTGATCCCAAAGTTCTTCTTGGGAAAAGTCACTTGGACGTAATAAACATAAATAACAGTAAGGGCTTAGAAAGTTCCCCAGACAGATGAAGTCCGTTTGCTGTTTCCAAGTAGTAGGCCAGCACAAAGTCAAGTTTCTTCATTTCTCCCTCTTATTGGTCCTCAATTTATTCTGACCCTGAAGGAAAATGCACTATATTTAATTCTCCATGCAATTTTAATCATAAATTAAGACAAATAAAATTTTGCACTCAGAATGGAAAAATAAATTTTATTCAAGAGATAGTGGATGAAACTCATCCAGTAAAAAATATTTAAAATGAACAGCAGCAAAGGTGTTCAAAGCAAAATAATCACACAAGTCACATCTCACTACAGTTAATTCAAAGCGGTAATTCTCATTCATATTGCCTTTACTTATGAGTAGGTGTAATATTACTTAAAATAAGAGGACTTTCATACAGTGCTTAATCATTCTATTTATTATTTGATGATTTGAGGTTTTCATGATATTTGCTGTTCAGGGACATGACCTTTCAAAGAAGAGTGTTGCAGCTTTCACGCTTTCGAAGCCAAAATAATTAGAAGTGTGGCTTTCATGATGATACATGTAATACACTGTCAGGTTATTTCTGCTGAGTGTTTCTCTTTTGTTTTTTAGTATATTGATTACATTCAGTCCTGGACACCCTTTGTAGACCCCAGATGTTGAATAGAGTATAGAATCGGCATCTGTGACAATAGCCCCAGGTGGCTGTCAAAGTGCTTAAATGACAAGCAGCAGAAAGTGTCTCTCATTGGCAAGAGCTTGAAAGAAGCTGTGTTCGCTTGAATCCAGTTGTGCTTTTTTTGGAGTGGACCACTGGGTCTTACTTCCCTATTGAGAGGGGAAAAATACAGAAAGAAGACAGTGAAACTGTAAGATGTTTTTGTTGACATCAAGAAGCACATCTTTTAAAATAGAATAGAGAGATGTATTTGGTATTGATAAAGAAGCAAAAATGGGGAACAAAGAAAATCCTTTAAAGGGCATGCAGCTAAAACAGTCCTTTGCAAAGAATCATAGCACAAAAATCAGGACTGTGAAAATTAACAATTTAGTTATGGAAAATTCGCCACGTTTATCTGTTTTGCAGATTCACTTCAAAGTACGAATAGACACAGACCTGAAATACAAACTGGTTCAAAAGGTGATAGAAGCTATAAAAATAAGTGGCAATAATAATAATAAAAATAAGGATCTAAGAAAACAGCACGGGTCTAAGCATACTGTGAGAAAAGAAGGGTGAAAAGGCATGAGATGTCCACATCCTTCACATGAAAATTGAACTAGAGAAGTTAAAAAAAAATATTCCAAGCAATTGTGAGGAATAATGGCCTGCAAAATAATGAAGGAGGGGGAAAATGGAGAGAAGCACAAGAAGAAGGCAAACAACTGATCTGTGAGGTCCTTTGGATGGAATCCAAATGAGCAGAACTAAGGTACCCCAGCTGACACACAGCACCGACTACCGGACATGTAAATGAAGCCATCTTGGATCTCTCAGCTCACTCAATTCAGCTGCTATCTGATTGCAAGTGGCCGAGAGATTCCAGGCAAGACCAGTAGAATCACCCTTTAACCCACAAAATTGTGGGGGAAATTCATTGTTGTTCAAAATATAGATCCATCTTTTTGAAGACTGTACACTACCAACAAAGAGAGGCAAAATTGTTTTGAGCTGTGTTATCCCATGCATAATACAGCCATGTTTGTTTGTTTGTTTTACATTTGTATTCAGTACTTTGGCAGAAAAAAAAATCTATACATTCCAAATAAGATAAATTCTCACCAAAAATATTAATTTTGCACTTGTCCAGAATGCGAAATGGATTGAATATCAAGGAGTAAAAATTCTTTCACAACAGGGACTTAAGCTATGGAAATTCCAAAGACTCATATTCAGTAAGGAATTTCAAAACCAACGCATAAAGGAATGTGTTTTTCCGTGAATCCTGGTGAAAGTTCTGAATTTCTTAATGAGACGATCTCCATGTTGTTAAAAGACCTAGCGATGTGAAATAATGAACAAATGCTTCCATGACAAACGCTGGGGAGATGGGAGCACGTTATAACATAGGACATTGATGAATGATCATTTATCCATACTTCCTTAGATATATGGAATCAAGTATATTCAAGGGATACATAACTATGGTTTTTTTTTTTTTTACTATTTGTTTAAATTGTTGAGCTCTTTAAGTCAGCTTGAAGAATCATTATTTTCTTTGTGAAATGAAAATTGTGGGTCTCATATTACACAAGACTTTTGCCATGACAACATAATAGTCACAGAAAGAAACAAATTTAATCTTAAGCTACCATAAAATATTTAACCTGTATTGCAGAATCTTCACAGTGAACAATGGTCAGCAACAGCTGAAAAGATCATGGGGGAGGGAAGGGTTTTCAAGATCAAGACTGGAAGAGCAAGACACAAACCAATGTTTTTCACAGAATAGCCATTAATAATCAGTTAGTTATACTAGTCCAACTGTAACATCTACCATTTTATACTTTCTTCCACTTTTTTTTTCATTTTATTGTCTTTGCGTCTTTTCCAGCAGCCTCTTCAGCACATCTAATCGACTCCCTCTTTTTGTGTGTCTGTAGCTTTAATGCCAGGTCTGTAAACATGGGTCTTAAGAAAACAAACAAACAAAACCCCCTATTCGCTTTTTTTTTTCAAAATTACTCTGGACAAATCCTATACTAAGCATAGCAACAAACAACTTCAATTCACAAAAGAATAAAATCACTCACTGTGATC
>NW_017731805.1:754393-758479 GCF_001890085.2 Hipposideros armiger | reverse complement strand
GACATGATACTATATAGAGAGAACCCCAAAGACTCCACCAAAAAACTATTGGAACTGATAGACGAATTCAGTAAGGTAGCAGGATACAAAATCAATATTCAGAAATCAGTTGCATTTGTATATAACAATAATAAACTATCAGAAGGAGAAATTAAGAAAACAGTCCCATGTACAATTGCTTCAAGAACTATAAAATGCTTAGGAATAAATTTAACCAAAGAAGTAAAAGACCTGTACTCAGAAAATTCTAAGATACTGAAGAAGGAAATAAAAGAAGATACAAATAAATGGAAACACCTACCATGCTCATGCATAGGAAGAATTAATATAGTAAAATGTCCATACTGTCTAAAGCAATATATAGATTCAATGCAATTCCTATCAAACTACCAAGGGCTTTTTTTACAGAAACAGAAAATATAATCCAAAAATTTATATGGAACCATAAAAGACCCCAAATAGCTATGGCAATCCTGAGAAATAAGAACAAAGTCAGGGGTATCATGCTACCAGACATCAAAACATACTACAAGGCTACAAGTAATCAAAACATTATGGTACTGGCATAAAAAATAAGGCACATAGATCAATGGAACAGAATAGAGAGCCCTGAAATAAATCCATGCATATATGGACAGTTAGTCTATGACAATGGAAAAAAGAATTTACATTGGGATAAAGATAGTCTATTTAATAAATGGTGCTGGGAAAATTGGACTGACACATGCACAAAAATGAAACTGGACCACCTCCTTATGCCACTTACAAGAACAAATTCAAAATGGATTAAAGACTTAAAGGTAAGACCTGAAACCATAAAATGCCTAGAAGAAAATATAGGGAGTAAATTTGCAGACATTACCCTGAGCAATATTTTTACTGATACATCCCCACAGGCAAGGGAAGTAAAAGAAAAAATGAACATATGGGATTACATCAAACTTAAAAGTTTTTTCACAACAAAAGAAACCATCAATAAAACAAAAATGAAGCCTACTGAATGGGAGAAGATATTTGTCAATGATATACCTGATAAGGGGTTAATATCCAAAATTTATAAAATATTAATGCAACTCAACACCAAAAAACAAATAACCCAACTAAAAAATGGGAATGGGATATGAAGAGACATTTCTCTAAAGAGCACATACAGATGGCCAACAGGCATATGAAAAAATGTTCAACCTCACTAATCATTAGCAAATAAAAACCACAATGAGATAACACTTTACCCCAGTCAGAATGGCTATCATCAATAAATCAACAAATAACAAGTGCTGGAGAGATTGTGGGGAAAAGGGAACCCCGGTGCACTGCTGGTGGGATTGCAGATTGGTGTAGCCACTATGGAAATTAGTATGAGGGTATCGCAAAAAACTGGAAATGGAACTACCATATGACCCAGCAATTCCACTCTTAGGTATTTATCCAGGATTAAGAAACTGTGGTACATTTACACAATGGAGTATTACTCAGCTATAAAGAAGAAGGAAATCGTACCATTTGCAACGATATGGATGGAACTAGAGAACATTATGCTAAGTGAAATAAGTCAGTTGAGAAAGAGAAATACCATATGACCTCACTTATATGTGGAATGTAAAGAACTGAATAAATGAGTAATGTAACCAGAAATAGTCTCAGAGACACAGAGGAAAAACTGATGATTGCTAGTTGGGAGGGGGTGGGGATGAGGGAGAAGGGGAAGGGATGAGGCAACATAAATGGTAACTACAATATTGCCTCAGGGATAGAAAAGACAATCTGGGGAATATAATCAATAATGTTGTAAATATTTTTTAGGGGGCCAGTTGGACTCATGTCTTGTTAGGGAGACCACTTCATGGACGATGTAGAGGCCTGGCCACTGCACTGTACATCTGAAGCTGCCATTGAATAATATTATATGTCAACTGTAATTTAATACATATATAGTCATGGGATATGAGTATAGTGTGGGAATGGAGTCAGTGAAATTGTAATAGACATGTATGATATCGGGGGTGGGGGAGCAATGGATGGGGGAAGGGGGGCTGTCACTTTGTGAGGAATGAAAAGGATAAGTATTGCATTGTTTTGTACACCTGAAACTANCTGTGACCTCATTATGCCAAGCAAGCATTTGTCTTTTCCCTGTGTCGACATACATTACAAAGATTTCTTTGACTAATACTACAGGACACCCCCCCCACCACCACCACCACCACCACCGCCAAAATGTCATCTCTCTAATGAATAGGCAACTTCACTGACCAAGAGAGATGAGGGGAGAGTTACATTTCCTCTTGCCGCAATTATTGATGTGAACTGAGACATGTCTAAGAAGTAAAGATGACAGAGAGTTGCAACATTGATTTATAACACTGATTTATAACTTAGGACATGTATAAATAAAGTTTGTATCTAAGTAGTTTGCTATGTGAAGAGTGCTCAGTTGTTTGATCACCACTTGTATTAGTTAGCTGCTATTTAAAAAAATGCCATGAACTGGGTGGCTTAAACAATAAGCATTTATTTGTGTAGTCTGGGAAGTTCAAGATCAAGGTGGCAGCAGGTTCACTGTGTCTGGTGAGAGTCTACCTCCTGATTCATCAATGGCTACTTTCTTGCTACATTCTCTCATGGCAGAGAGAGAGAGAGAGATCATCTTTCTTGTGTCTCTTTTTATAAGGGCACTAATCCTTTCGTGAGACCTCCACCATAATGACCTAATTACCTTCCAGAGGCCCAATTCCAAATACCATCACATTGGATAGTACGGCTTCAACACATGAATTTTGAGGGAACACAAATTCCCAGTCCATTGCTTAGAGAAATAATGAGGAAAAAGCACCACTATTGGACAAGTTTCCTTGAAGTTGAGAGGGAGCCATCTCTTACCACAAACACTTTCATCTAGCTTTACTTGCGTTGAAATATTGGCCTTGCCTTTTTAAAAGCATATTTGAAACTCTCACAAAGTGACCTAAAAGGTCAAGCTTTTGATGGGACGATAGGGTGAGAGCTTCTATTGAGATGTGGCCAAGAGCTCGCTGAGTAGATGTTATTGTGACCAAGAGGTCCCAGACAGTTTATAGCTGTCAACACTGTCAACAGTTTCAAAGATTTCAAAGGCCACTCTTCCTACTGCTTTTATCCTAGACTTTTAAGAGCCACAAACTTCTCAAAATGAATACATTGTAAAGAGAGCCCTTGAGCAGACATTCTCTGTGAGCTTACCAGCTATTCTTAAAAGACGTGTAGGTGTTCAGAGCTAGAAAGTAAACTGTCTTTGGTTTTAGTATCTGAAAAGGACAAAAAAAATGTTGTCACAGCTTTGAAACAAATATGTGATGTTAATTTAACTCAGGTCGATGAAACCCCAGACCCTTACCTTTCCTTACAGCTAAAGTTCATTTCGATTTTACTTTCTATTTACTTTCAGTTTGAGTCGTAAAAGGCTTTCTTGGATTAAAAAAAAAAATCTGATGCTATAAAATAAATACTCAGTGTATGTGTAACTAACTATACATACACATATTTGTATATGTGTGTATCTGTTTTTGTATCTATGTGGAAATACACACACACTCCCAGGTGAAAATTTGCATTTACTTATTTTTAACTTTTTTCCCCTGTGAAATTTGATTGTTTCTGTCCTTATTTCTCAGACATAATGTTCATACATTACAAAACTTCAAGGATATTAGTGTTTTAGAAGACATGCTCTTCAGCTGTGCATGTTAACTGGTTTCTTTCATATTAACACTCTACAAATTCACTGATTTGGAATGGTAGCCTATATCAACTAAAATTGGGTGAAGATCTGAGGAGATATGTGGAAGTAGGATGCACCTAACATGAATTTTGTGTCTTTTAGGACTTAGATATATGGATCAGTTTTGTGAGAATAAGTCTAAGCGTATCCTATTGATACTTAAAGAACTGGTGGTGAAAATTTATTAATAAACATATAATTTAAGTTAATTAGATCCAAGTGTTTCAATTGCTTCATCAAGAAAATGTATCTTTATCAAGCAACTCAAATATATATATATATATATATATATATATATATATATATATATATATATATATATATATATT
>NW_017731805.1:750781-754318 GCF_001890085.2 Hipposideros armiger | reverse complement strand
CTTTTTTTTTTCAAAATTACTCTGGACAAATCCTATACTAAGCATAGCAACAAACAACTTCAATTCACAAAAGAATAAAATCACTCACTGTGATCAATAGGAATTCTCAGACGCTGAACTTTTTTTTTTTTTTCCAATATTGGACCAACTATTCAATTTGGCACCAGGAAACAGGACTTGTATTACCAACTTCCCTTGAACAGAGTTGGCTGTAAACTCTTCTCTAGTGGTTGCTGCCATCTAGGATTTGTCTGCATATTTGAGGAGGCGAGCCAGGAAAAACAGTTGTCTTTGCCCAAGAACATAAGTCTATCCAATAGTAGAATGAGCCAAGGATATCTAAGTGAGCTTTGGGTTTTGCACTCAGCTTACCAGTGATCTTTCCCTTGATCTTCTCAACGCATTGTGTTAAAGGTATTGAAAGCTGAATGTCTCTGAAAAAAGGTTTCTGTAAACAAAGCCAGGACCCTAAAACCTCAAACCCATGTAAATGGGATCAGTTGTTTGCTCTAAATATTTTGTTCACTCCTAGCCAATCAGCTAAGTCCACTCTCCCACACACACCATCATGTTGGTAGAATAAGAATTGTCTCTGGCAGGTTAAACAAGTGATAAGAAATCACATAGCTAGTGAGGATTAAACTCTAACCCAACACCCGATTCTCCTCTGGTGCCATGCTGTTTCTCTTCACGCAGGACGCCATTCCTAGTCTTTACAAGTTTAAAGAAGCATGAGAGGAATAACTGCCCTGAAGGAATTTCATTCTTATTCAGGAAACAAGATGAAAACAAATATGGATTAAAGGACAATAAAATATTGAAATAGCCCAAAAGGTCACATGACACCGACGTGTCTTTAACATCACAATTTCACAGAACGTTCCAACTGTAGAAAACACTTAACATGAGTTCTGGAGAGGATAATTACTATTTCACTTAAGGAGAGCAAAGAAGAGAAGAGGAAGTTTGGGACTGGACTGAGAGGCTAGATGCGTCACCTGGGATCTGTATTTCCCAATCAGGGCATTTTTCTGTCATGGGAAATACACTCTTCTTACAGCACCGTCTGTGCATTTTCCATTGCCTGTCTTACAGTTGAAGTTTTCTCTCCATTTTAAGATGATAGTTACTAATTGAATACTAGAGGTTGAATTTTTGAAGGGCTGGGAAGGCACATGCTCACAGATCAAAACGTATGTTTTAGTCTTTCTTCTTGAAACCAGTGCCCCCAAATCTTTTTTTTTTTTTTCCCCCCTCTACTGGTGAATCCTAGGCTGGGAAACTGAGTTGTTTTGTAAGTGAGGCAGTGTAATGTTTAGGTTAGAGAGAGCTTCCTGGGGCCCCTGGGTTATATCCACAAACCTACTTTGTACATAATATCACCATTTAGACCAGTATCAGCTGAACACTGAAGTGCCAAGTACACGTGACTATTAACATCACATTTTACTTTGAGCTTTGTTAAACAAATGCAGAAATGGTCATTTCCTTTTCAGAAGCCAATCCTTGAGTTCAAGAACTTTTAATTTATAAAGAGGGCTGCTGAGCCATTTAGTCATCTCTTCTCACGCTAAAGCCCTTTTGTGATCACTTATTTTATCCATGTATTTATTTCTTCACCCTTTTACATGCCCCAAGAATTTCAGATACAGTTTAAGGAAGCCACTAGTTGCTCTGAAGTCCTCAAACTGCCCTGCCTAATTTGTAAAATAAAAATAACATTGAGCATTTGGGTAGCTAGCAGACAGAGGAAGAAAAAGCCTCTTTGTAGCCACATTATTTGGAAATTTTGATTTTTTTTTCTTTTGGTTTAAAATACACATAGTAGTATACCTTTTTCATAAGCAGAGGTCAGAAAATGGAAATGAATTTTATACTGCTCATTATTACTTATTTTAGATCGCTAAATAACAATTGTCAGACTTAGCATATCGAAAGTTTCACCAAATAGCCATGCTTTTGGACCACACTATGTAGACCTTTCATAACAGCACTTTGTATTCACTAAATGTTTGATTTGCCTTCATTCTCAGCGCTAGCAGGGGAGGGATACAATAGGACAATGTTATTAAACTGGCTTTTGCTTGAACTCTACATGTGTAATTGCAACGCGGGAAATACCTTTCAGGCCTTGACTGTAAGAAAAGTTTTGTTTCCCCTGAGCAGTGAATGATTGTTGATCTGAATCCTGGGTTCCACAACTGATGTTGTTTGCCTCTTTGCCTTGGCCACTGGGAGTTCAGAACCAAGTTGGGTCAATGACATTAGTCAGGACCTTACAAGATACGTGTATTTGCGGTAAGTTAAGCCCTGGCTCCATGGGCTCTTCTACCCTTGTATCTCATAAGGTTTTAGTTTTCTGAAACATGGCATCTGCTCTCATGAATTGCATCCCCTCAAAATTCAAATGAAGCCCTAACCCCCAATGCGACCATATTTGGTGATGGAGGCTTTAAAGAGGTAATTAAGTTTAAATGGGGGTCATAAGGGTAAGGCCCTGATCCTATAGGACTGGTGTCCTTAAAAGAAAAGGGAGAGTTGCCACAGACCCCTCTCTCCATGTGCACGCAGAAGAAAGGCCATGTGAGGACACAGTGAGAAGGTGAACCTCTGTAAGCCAGGAAGAAAGGCCTCACCTGAAACCAACCTTGCTAGCACCTTGATTTAGATTTCCAGCCTTGAGAATTATGAGAACATACATTTCTGTGGCTTAGTGGTCTGTGGTATTCTATTTTGGCAACCCAAACAGACTAATACACCTACCATAATCTTTTTAAAATTTTTTTTCAGCAGTCAAACCTTCAAAGGAGGAAAGAGAAAATGCACTAGGTTAGCTGTGCAGCCATCTTTTCTTTTCCTGCCCCTTTAGAGACACTGGTCTAGTTCTATACCCTCCTAGAGAGATCAGTGTGGGTAGGACATCCTTCTGGGATATTTACTGTACTATGTTATCTAATGTTCAGAGATCATCACTTCCTTAACCACATCTTCCTCTTTTATCTGGTGTGTGTGTGTGTGTGTGTGTGTGTGTGTGTGTGTGTGTGTGCGTGGAGAGAGGGGCAAATCCTAAGGAACTTGCTTTTTTATTTAAATAAAAAATGGTAGCCCATTTTTGTGTTTTATAAATGCTGCAGCCTTAGATATCAGTGGCTTCCTTGGCTGTCTTTCCCTGGACTAATCATAGCAGTTCCATAAGAGATAGGGATGGACTCTGATCTCAATGGTTTCTGGTCCCGGCTCACTTATATAGAAGCAAGGATGAGATGAAGGGAACATGCCCTTGGGTCTACACCTGGTATTTTATAAGGTACCTAAAAATCAAACACATCTTGCCATTTCCTTCTGAAACAGCATAAATCCTCCAAAATAATCCAGGGACATAAAAAAAATTCATATGTACTTGACTGTGAAAACTTTGTGACTAATTTTTATGAATGAATAACTGTGACCTCATTATGCCAAGCAAGCATTTGTCTTTTCCCTGTGTCGACATACATTACAAAGATTTCTTTGACTAATACTACAGGACACCCCCCC
>NW_017731805.1:726397-746901 GCF_001890085.2 Hipposideros armiger | reverse complement strand
TGAGTATAGTGTGGGAATGGAGTCAGTGAAATTGTAATAGACATGTATGATATCGGGGGTGGAGGGGCAATGGATGGGGGAAGGGGGGCTGTCACTTTGTGAGGAATGAAAAGGATAACTATTGCATTGTTTTGTACACCTGAAACTAATAATAAAAAATAAAAAAATTTTGGCATAAAGATGAAATAAACAAAATTATATAAATAATTCTTATGCTTAATAATGGTACCAAAAGCATTTTGCTTTCATTAAAATATTATTAATAGTTATATTAGTTGGTTTACTACTGCCTCCTGAAAAGTAATAATGAGTTCTCATTGGCTTGTCACAATGAAGTTTGTTTCTTGCTCACATCAGAGTCCGGTGTAGGTCAGCTTTCATCAGCAAGTTTCCTTCTTGTAACTCCAGGCTGAGTCCATCTTGTAATGCTGCAACAGATGGCCTCCACAGTTGCTTAAAAAGGAGGAAGTGGAATCGAAAAGATTGCATGAGAAGTTTTAAGGGCCAGGCTCTGAAGTAGTACACAACTCTTTAATTTACATGTCATTGCCCAGAATTCAGTCAGATGACCGAGATCTTACAGCCAATGAGATCAGAAATGGGAACGTCTCTGTATGTTTCCAGGAAAAGAAAACCATGAAGTGAATACCTAACATTGTTTCTGTGATGATAGTATTCATTATTATTATTATTAACATCATTATTATTAATGTATTTTGATTAATTTAGTTAGATCAAGGAAAATTATGAAGCTTAGTTTATAAAATATTGGGTTAGCATATTACAGGAATTCAAAGATCTGGTTATAAATTTAGTTGATTTCAAAATTGGCTGTAAGGGCTGGGAGTTGCTAAAGAAGTGACTCCACAAACATAGGAAGATTTAAATGGGAGAAGAGAATTAGAAAAGGATATTTTTATGTTTTATCTTAAACTTAAAACCCTTTTGCTTAAAAAGGGAATGGATTTTAGCTTCTGACCACGTTGTTGCCTATGACTTGCAGGCATTTCTCTGCAGCAGGCATAACATGTGTTTCTCTAATGACTTTAGTCTTTAGCTAGTAACGAACCTCAAAAGTGATTCCAAAGCATTTATTTTACTTTAAGGGAAATTTTCAAAAAATGCTTGTTTCAATACCAACGATCTCAAGGCATTATTAGACAAATCAAAGAGGTGCATCTTAGTCATGATGGCATCCTACTGTTATTTACCTGTAATCTCTCAAGGCACAGTATGCTCTTTGGAAGAGGTTCATCATTCATTAAAATGGATATAAATTCATAATTGGAATAATCTCCCTAATAATTTTAAATATTTTCAGGTTAACATCTTATTTTTACTTTGTAGTATGGCTACTGAAGAGCTTGTTCTAGTAGAATGGTTAATTAGCTTCTCAATGTTCTTGGATTTTGTGGTACTTGCATTGTTAATATTATCTTCCACTTGAAATTACTTAATAGGAATATATAATCCACTTACTCACTTTATTAGCCTTAGATTGTTTAAAACTAGATGATAAAATGTATAAATTCGCTTAAGTGGGTAAGAGTAAACTGCAAATGATTATAATACTCTACAAGAGTGAATTGAATGAAAGTTCCACTGCCAATCTCTCCACATTTTGGAACTTCCATCTTCCCTCTGGACATTTCTAGGATAACATGCGACCATCTGCTAGGTAGCCTGAGTGAGGCCTCCCATGTCCACCTATGTTTTAAATATTTGTAAAATAACTGACATATTTATAAATAAACACAAGTAAGCATTCTAATATTTACTCCCTTCAATCCAGTGGAGCGTCTTAAGCATTCCCTGAATGCATATGCCCCATGTTGGGGGACACGGCTTTAGAAACCAGAGGTGGGCACCTCCTTCAAATGATAAGAGCTGCCACAATGGATTAACCCAGAAAGTTTGAAGTAGAAAAGCTTTGAAAGAAAGCTCTTTTTTTCACCTGTATATTAATTTTAGTTTTCCAGTTTAGCATTATTTCCTTTTTATTGCATATCATATTCTTTCAGTGTTTACGTTTTCTAGTCTTATCTGGCCCTGGATGTTAACTTAGGTGAATTATTTTTACATGAAAATTTGGGGGTGGGAGTGAGGGGAAGCATGGGTGGTTGAGCATGGTGGGGAGAGTCCTGGCCAACAGGGCTATTTCTGCCAAGAGCAAAAGTCAAGTTTGCTTCAGCTTTTGGCCACCATTCACTGGCAAATTTATGTTAGAAAGAGGCAAAGTCTTGTGTTTTAATGCCCATTTAATTTGATGTTAACATTTTTTAAAGTAACTATTATTCATGTATAGAGTGAATTTCCTAAATTTGCATTTTGATTATTAAATAATTTGCGTGTATCGACTAAATATATTGTAGTGATTAAGACTGGGGGCTCTCAAGTTAAAATTTCTGTGTTTGAAGACTGGCACTGTTACTTAATATGTGTACAGCTTTGACAATTTATTTAATGTCCTTGGGACTCAAAATTTTCTATCTCATACATTTATTTAAGGATTAAATAAGGTACTGCACAAACCTGAGGATAATGCCTGAGAATGTTAGTTTTATTATTTTTATTACTAATATATCTATGACTTCTACTGAATAGTGTAGGAATATATATGTGTGTGCGTGTGTGTGTATGTATATATATTTGCAAAAAAATCTATTGCAAAAAATGTATATGTTTTTTGTAAAATTTTATTCTATTAAAACATTATTAAGCTTCTTGGTTTTTCCTTAAGCAATTCATACTGAAATGTTCTGCCTAATCTAAATAATGTCCTTTGTCCCTTTTGTGCAATATAAACCTAAGGGAAGAGTGCGGATGTCAGACTGCGTTTCATTGAAGCACTGAGAAGGGCCTGCTAAGGCCCCATACTGTTTTACTTTTTTAAACACTTCATTTATGTATGTATTCATATACTTATTTTAACTTGTTACCATGAGATTCTGTTATGGGCTTTTCCAGCGATCCATTGATAAGGCATCTGAATTTTAGTGTAGAATACAAAAACAAAATATAAGAAAAACCAAAAAATCATTTTATTTGTATCACAGCCTGGCCTGTGACTCAGGGTCAGTTTTGAAGCCAACAAAGAAATGAAAATAAGCCAAGGACTGAATTCATATTTGGACTGTTGCATTCTGGGTGTGTCGTGGCGCTTCACAACCTTTTAGGTTAGATCACTTACTCTGTTCTCATTTCCCCATGCTCTTGTGTTTTTCAGGAAGCACTTTCGATGGAAAATGCTCTGGTCCAGACCAGGGCAAGAAGTTTGTTTATAATGATCAATTCAAATGAGCAGACAATAGTTAAACACTTAACGTATGACAGAATCTATGCTAAGTGACAGGGCACAAAACAAGGAACCAAATATTGGGTCTGCCTTTTGAAGGCTCAAACTGCAACTGAAGAGAGAAAAAAGAGAGAGGGAGAAGAAAAGGTGAGGAGGGCGAGAGGGTGGAAAGAAGGAAAGAAGAGGTGGGGGGAAGAGGTAAAGGACAGAGGGAGGAAGTCCCATAGGATAGGACTTCTGCAGACCTAAGCGCTGTAACAGAACAAACTGCATGAAAGAGTCAGGGATATGAGCTAAATGGCTTAAATTGTTCACAAAAACAGAACTCTTTCTTTTTTTTTTTTTAAGATTTTTATTGGGGAATTGGGGGATGGGAACAGCTCTGGGGAATCGGGGGAAGGGGAACAGACAAGTTGCTGTCGTTTTGTTCTTCATTCTAGTTGTGGAGGACGTTGCTTCACTGGCCCAAGTTGGCACCATCACTGCGCTCTTCTCGGGCAAGGCAGATCAGTCGCCGGCTTCTGGACGGCCGCTCACTGCAGCTGCTGGCCGCTCATGCTGGCTGCTGGCTACACACGGTAGCCCATGGCAGCCCACCTGCCATCACTGGCGACTCCCTGCAGCCCAGCTCCAGGTCGAGCTGCTGTTCGGCATCTTAGCTGTAGAGGGCAGTGTCACTGGCCCTCATATGTGGGATCCGAACCGGGGCCCTCTGGCGTCCCAAGCCAGCTCTTAACCATCGCGTCACTCGGCCGGCCCCAGAACCCTTTCCTGAAACACCTATAAACTAAATTTCCTACTTGATTTTGAAACAGCATAGAGACCTTCAGGTTTCCATTTCTTATTCCTTTTATTTTAAAATTAAAATTATATTTTAACTCCTAAAGATGGGGGGCTAGAAATGGAGATTATGCTTGCTGAGTTTACAGTATATCTTGCTGCCCTTTCAACAAACCTACCTGGCTTTATGCATAGTATTAATAAAGCCAGAACTCTTCTGCTCTCTCCCAGTAGGGACTGGGACTTAGAAGAAGGTCCCATAAGGGAGTCCTCTAGGCAGCAGATGGGAGGTAGTGTGGGGAAGGATGGGTTAGGGAAACATTCTGGCAATGGCTGCTCAGGCAGAGCAGGTAAGGGGTCCTGAAGGCATTTATATTCTCATTCCCGGAAGGTGGGAGGTGCACTGCTTAGGTTCACGTGGCTGGAAACTTCAGAACTGGGATTTGAACCAGATCTGTCTGATTCCTAAGCTAGTCCTACTCTTCCTAAGCTATTTCTGTTCTATCATGATCATCTCCTGGCAATGATTAAAATCTTCCCAGAAGGGAAAAGTCTCTTTGACGTCGAATGGCAAACAACTTTATATTCTATGTAAACTGTTCTTGTAGATGCTAGTTTATTATGGATCCATTATTAGAGACGAGCAGTCATAATGAGAGAAATTGAACTCGGGTCTCTTTCCTTACCAAGCAAAGCACAGCATCTCCCACCTTAATGGAAAGTCAGAGGCCACCAGGTCCAGCCTCCTTAATCAAAGAAGCCCAGAGAGGTGAAGTGACCTACACCTGGTCCTCAGCTACCTTGTAGCAAAGCTAATATTAGAATCTGGATCTTCTGATACCTTGTCGAACAATTTGTCAGCACAGATTCCTCCCTCAGCCTTTGTCTGGCAGTTGTAGCAGCCGTGTTAGAATAACTGACAATGTTTCCATTGCCTTTAAGCATTTTCTTGACTGAATAGGACTGTACATCCAGGAGCAGTTCAGACTCTATGTTGAAGACCCATCTTCACCCTGTATTTATGCTTTCTTAAGAGCAATGAATAGATGGAAATATTTTAGCAAACTTTTCCAAGATACCCTTTTTGGACTACACACCACTCCATGGATTTGATCACTTTGGGTAAACATAGGGAAACATAACCTATTCCTTAAGAGCAAAGCATTTGGCAGCATATCAAGATTTGAATCCTGGGTCTATCCCTCCATCTTTCTGACTTTGGGCAAGTTATCATCCCTGCACCTCCATTTCCTCATATCTAAAATGAGAGGAATAGTAATATGCCACAGAGTTGTTATGGGGAATGAGAGAAGTACACGGAAATATATATGTGTTTATTGGGATTCCACCATTTTTTTTATGGCTGAGTGATAACCCATTATATTTACCCACTGGACTACTGGTAGGCAATTAGGCTGCTTCCAGTTTTGGGGCTGTATAAATAAAGTTGCTAGGAACATTTTTGTGCAAGTCTTTTTGGGAATATACATATATTGTTTTTCATTTTTTTAAAGTAACTACTTAGGAGTAGAATTTCTGGGTAAGATGGTAGGTGTATACTTAGCACTACTATTATAAAAACAGGCAGATCTTTCCCCAACATGGTTGGGCCGTTTTATATTCCCACTAACAAGGTATGAGAGTTCAGTTGGCTTTGTTAATTTTCAGAGGAGTGGAGTTTATATTTTGAGATGCTGTCAGTCTCACTCAAAGTCCAACAACATTGGACAAATAAAGTTTGGAGCAGTTGAATTATTGCATAAAAACTCCCTTGGTTATACATTTCTCCCCTGTATAACCTTGAGCAAGTTGCTTTACCCCTCTAGCTGGAGTTTTCCTTTTCTGGAAAATCTAAAGTCTCATGGATTCTTGAATTCTTAGCTTAAATATTGCTTTACCAGAGAGACCTGTCACTATCACATGACCCGAAGTTCATCTCTGTTACGTTTTCATAATGTTTTCTATGATGGCATTAATCATAATTTGCAATTTTTATTTATTGATGTGTTAACTTTATCAATGTCTTACTCTTCCAATAGGCTGTGATATACATGAGGACAGGTTTAATGAGTGGTCTAGTTTAATGCCCTGACATAATAATAATTATCATTTTTGTGTACTTGTGATGTGCCAGACATTTCTCTAGGCATTTCTATGAAATTTTCACAGCAACTCTATGAGGCAGGTGTAAATTATTTCTATGCTTGTTTTATATGTGAAGAAAACAATATAGGGCCCAAAATGTTAAATAACGTATCTCAAGATAAAAGCTTGAATAAGGTACAGATAATTTGGTTCAGTACTGTTACCTTAACTAGTTGTTAGAAATAGCCTGTAATTTTTAGGATTGTGGTTAAGTTGTCAGAATGAATAAACGCTTAAAAGCTAATAATGTGGGTTTTGTGCTAAGTAATTAACATAAAATCATCTAATTTAATTATCTCAACAATGTTGTAATTGTAATTCTATCTAATGATGAGGTATTACACGACTGGACCAAAGTCATCCAATCAATTTGTTTAAAAAGTTAGAATTTAAATGCATTATCTTCATCATTAATTTTCCTTCCACAATTTTTGAGAGGATGAAATAAAGAAGGATTGTGAATGTTCCTTGTAATGTGTAGAACAAGTTCTGGTAGAGAATTATAATAGAGTATCATAGATAGTGATTGGGTGGAGGGGGGCGGAATATCACCTCAACTCTTCACACCTCCTAATATCACATTCTTTGCAATGAGACCTTGCAACTCTTTCCACTAAAAGTCAAAGTCTAACCACCCCTTTCATCTCAGCTTGCCTTTATGACTCGTTTGGCCAATATCATAGTAAATAATGTGGTGCAAAGAAAGGGTTGAAAATCACTTGCTTATTGGGATACTTCCTTCTACTTGCTGCTCTTGGGAATATTGCCACCATCACCATGTGACTAAGTCTAGGTGGGGCTGTGTGGTAATGGGAGACATGTGGCCTGTTACCCCACTGACTTTGAACCAACCACCAGACTTATGAATAGTACCATCCTGACCAACCAGCCCCACCTCATCTGCTAAGTGGGCCCAGACTAGAACTGCCCAGCCAACTCAGAATTATCAGGAATAACAAATTGTGCTGTTTAAGCCAAAATGTTTTGGGGTGATTGTTACATAGCAAGAGTTAACTGACACCATCCCCATCTTTGGTTTACCTATAGCATTCTCCGTGGTTTTGCACCATTAGATAAATGTTCCAAGTAGTGATTATGGTAGAGGAGGGGGTAGTGTCGCAAAGATAAGATAAGGGATTGGGACCAAGGTGTGTGTCCCATACTATGTAATAACCTGATTTACCTGTAATTAGAGAAAAATATGCAATCAATTGAGGCTAAACACATTCTATCCTTAATTACAAATAATCATGTAGATTAAATATTTCTCAGGGATTATATTTTACTGAAAAGAATGTTAGAGGGGATCTTTTCGTCTGTTATCCAAACACACTAGCTGGCTTATTTTTAAGACATCTTGGAAAGGACATTAATTAATTGTCACGCTACACTTTGTTCTTATTTGAGGAATGGTTGTTAAGGGTGACTTTTGTAATGTTTCCTTCAGATCATGTTGTCTAATCCTCTTCTAGCCATAAGACATCTCATATAAATGCAAATATTTGTTGTTACTTAAAACTGTAGATAGAATCTACTTAATAAGTGGCAAACTATGCCAAGATGATTGTGGTGAGCTCACAAATTCAAACATATGGTTGACTGTCATCAATCAAAACTCAATTGGATATTTTTATCATAAAACAAAATCCACTTAACATATACAACACTTAATGAGTTATCAAGGTCACATTTATCATTGTTTGATAAATGAGAAGTATTAATAAATGAGAAGTATTGATAAATGAGAAGTATAAATGAGAAGTATTCAGATACCAAATTCCAGGTTTCTTTCTTCTTGGTCAACTCAGTCTAGTGTTTTGTCTTTGGCCAAATAGCATATGCCATGCGCATGGAAAGAATATAGGGTTCAGAATCTAAAGAATTCTGTTTGATGATCAGTACTATAATTAACAAGCCATGTTTTGTAAGACAATTAGACTACTTAATATCTTCACAAATAAATTTTCTATCTCTAAAATAGCTTCTATTTATTGAATATTTACTATGAGCCAGGTACTGGATAATGTGCTTTATATGAGATATCTCATTAATTCTCACAGAAACTCTAGTAGATAGACCTTTCATTATTTTCATTTTACCTACAAGGAAGTTAAGGTTTGGAGATTTTAAGGAACTTTTCTCAAATGGTAAGGCCTGTGATTTGTAGAGCCAGGATTCTAGAAGGTTCTGACTCCAGAGCCCAAAATTGTAATTACTTTTCTATAGCCCTTCTCTCTCCAGGCTACCTCCATGTTAGTTCTCTTGTGAATATCTTCCTTTTCAATATCAAAGGATTATAATAAGGATAAAATGAGAATGCATATGTAAGAATTTATGTGCTTGAAAGCACTATACATTTTAATATTTATTCAACAAATAATTATAAGCAGCTACCATGTAAGTAACAATTGCCAGATTGGATTTTAAACAACTCAGTGTATGGATACAGACAGTTACTCCAAGGAATATGTGCTAAAAGTCAGAATTGTTCTTTTTGACACCAATGTCAAAAAGTTAGTAATGTATCCAAAATATTTTTGTTTCCTTTTAATAACTCTGCAATCATCTGTGAACAGTATGTAATGTGTGTGTGTGTGTGTGTGTGTGTGTGTGTGTGTGTGTGTGTGTGTGTATATATATATATATATATAAATATTTTTGAGTTAGTATGTGTATCTTCATTCCCTAACTCTGGGGTAACAAGTTCCATATGTTTATCCTTAACTCAGTTGTCCTTTTGTTTGTGGCTTAAAGCCTTTCTCAAATTTCAAAGAATGTTTCTAGTATTCTGAGATTCTATGAATGAGTTTATATTCAATTTATTTAAATCCATCGTGATTGTATAGACTTCAGTTCTCTCTTTCCAGGTCTTTGTTTTCCCATCTTCCAATCTGAAGAGTCATAATATTTTTGAAACTCTTTTTAGAAACATTAGGTGTTGTCCACGTGATGCCAAACATCTGGCTGAAAATGGAATAAAGAAGGGAAACATCAGGATATATTCACATATCCAGCTGTTTGGCATTAGGTAACTGAGTTTTGAGTTCTCGTCCAAAGATTTAAAGGCAGAGAGTCTGTGGCCATATCCTTCTTTCTCTAAGGGTTACTGAGCGGTGCAAGAGGGTATTAGGGTTTAGGGATGATAAACCAGGATGTCATGATGTCAACACATTCAAAGAGGTGATTGAATTCAATTTCTGTTCTCTGGCTCTGAAACAATAAGATGATTTTCCTCTAGTGACTTGCAGTGGGAGAGAACTCAAATGAGTCTCCAAAAGGGAAGCCTCCAAGAGTGTTTAGTAACCAGACGGGCGTTTTGCTGCCATTGTGGTAGATTTTTAAGTTAGGACATCCTGTGGTTTGGTAAGGATTAGAGAAAGTGGCCAAAAAGAATAAAGACATGTTCTCAAAAAATCTTTTCTCAAATGAGGCCACAATTGTCTAACTTGTATATAGTCACACTACTTTTGTAGTGTGCTGCACAAGACATCTTACAAGATAAATTAGCTACAATATTTGGATAATGGAAGAAAAGAGCCATTATTATATTACATAAAATGAGAAAAGGACTGCAGTTTCTAATTAAGTGCCCAAGTCTGTTGTACAATGAACTATTTGTTGAACTTTTAAAATATAATTTGGAATCTTTGAATAAATGACTTACAGCCATGCAGTAAAAACAGAGACATTTATGCTGGGACACATGGATTACATTATCTTTTCTGAGGCTTGTTTGCTCTTCCATGGACTGGGCCTGACTACCTGGTATAGCCGGGAAGCCAGGAGCCAGGTGGCTTGGCAGGAAGGACCCTGTTCTACCTTAGCTGGCAGGAAGCCAAAGGTCATTCTAAAGAAATCCTTAACTTGGATTAGTTGTTGTCTGGGAAGTGGTGCCTTCTGATTTTGAAATGTTCATGCCATCAAGGACAAAGAAACCCCGGTCAGACCCAGGGAACTATGTAATATGTTAAGAAGGGTTCCTTGGGTCATGTTATGCAACTACCCACTTCCTGAAATTTACCTTCAGGGGGAAATTGAAAACCTTCCTTGTGCATGGGTATATACCTTTAGGCCGAGAGAGCACATGCCCGTATGTTCATGCATATATTTTGATCCCTTTAACAGTCTGAACTCATTTGAAGTTCCCATTTACTTGGATTTGGCCAGAAACAAACTCTCAGTGCTCAGGAGAAAATGTCTTAAACATCCTCAAAGGAGACTCAAGAGGCTTCTCGGACATCAAACTATCTTATAAAACGTTTTTGATGAGTCAGAGGCAAACAAATTGGATTCATAGAGGCCAATTTTTTTTCTTGACAAACATGAGCTTAATAACAAGGGGCTGGGAGGGAGAAAGAAGAGGTGGTGAGGTCTTGGGAAAACATGTGCTGAGTTTTGCTGATCACAACATATTATACAAAGATGTCTTGATACATGAACACAACCAGAGCTGAATTCACTCAACACTGCTATTGTTCCAGCAAGAAATCTGGCGATAACATTTGATTTAGTTGCTATTTAGTCTTTGCCCAAAGCAACTCTTGATCTACAACTCCCCATGTCACAGTTCTGCATAGTAATTGATGCTACTGGTATTCTTGGGTGCCTGCCTTTTTTTTTTTCTTTTCAGAACCAGAATGCTTTCTCGCTTAATGAATGTGAATATAATCACGTCTAGAATTCAGCAAATATAACTAAAGATATCAGAAAAGACTTCTGTATAAAGAATATTTGAAATAAGTTTTAAAGGATGTAAAGGATTTAGCCATTTATAAAAAGATGGTCAAATCAGTAGGAAAAAAAATGCTGCAAAGTACAATGAAACTGGATGGTATATTCAGGAAACTACATATAGCCTGGATTCCTAGAGTGTCAAATTTGGGAGGAAGTAGAAGGGGATGAGATTGAAAAGGAAAGCGGGGCTCAGATCATGGCAACATTTAGAGGGTGAAAATTAATCTTAGAAAGATTGTAATGAGGAAGAGAAGTGATTATATTAAACATCATGCTGGCTACAATGTGGCAAATAGATTAGATGGAGCTAAGACTATAAACAGGGTAAAAGATTTCAGTGGTGTGTCAGTGTTCCAGGAAAGGGCTGAAAAGGGATGGCAAGATGGGAGATTAAATAAGATAATCCCTTTGTCCAGTTACAATATGGTGAGCTAGCAAACATGGAGAAGTGATGCACAGCCTTCCAATAAGCACAGACTCTGGAACACAGATTTTGGGTCCACAAGTCTGGCTTCAAATTCCACCTTCATCACTTACCAGCTGTGTGACCTTAGACAACTCAATCTCTGTGTCATAGGTTTCACATCTGTCAAATGTGCATAAAATAATACCTAACTCACAGGCTTGTTATAGGAGGTTATTAAGTGAGTTAATGTACAAAGCACTTAAAAGAGTGCCTGAAGAGTAAGAATTTTACTATTAGTGCTAAACATAGGTATCTTGCCAAGACATATATATGTTAATCTTTAAAATAACTTCATGAGAACGCCACTGTCCTTATTTTTCAGATAAGGATGCTGCAGCTTGGAGAGTCTTGCCTAACTTTCCCATAGTCACCGAACTGGTAAGTGATAACGACGAAGCCTAAATCCAGAAGCCCATGTTCTTAACATTTTGTTGTAATGTTTGTGGAAGTTCAGGCTTTCTTGTCTCTGAATATGGAGCAACTTGGGAACAATGTAGGATATAAGATGCATTTTTTTCCTACTTGTGCATGGGAGAGAGTGCACGTAACACTACTCTTCATGGGAGATGGGCTTGGACTAGCAGAAAGTAGAGAAGTTAGAATTTAGGACACCTGGTTTAAATATCAGCTCCCCGATTTATGATTATTACTTTGAGAAATGTCTTCATCTGGGTGTGGCTGAAGATGGAAGACAATCAAGTTGGAGAAAGCGCTTCGTAAATAATAACATGCCAGATAAGCATTAGTCATTGACTGTCCCCTTAAAATGAGTGAAATACTAGTCATCCATAATCACTTTTTCTCAACCACTTTTTCTTACTTTTTCTCAACTTACTTTTTCTCAACTTACAACAAGCTTACTTTTTCTCAACCACTAAAGAAAGCCGTAAATGAAAACCATTCCCCTCCAACATCATTAATTCTGTGCGTTTAGAAAGAATACCTTTGTTACTTTTCATTGTACAGAAATTTCTAAAGTGATTCAGGGTTGCTTCTTACCTCCTTCCACCCAGCTCTACTTTGAACATGACTCAAACATTATTCTAAATCATTTACTATATAAACTGAAGCGCCTTCAAGATGGGAGGGGACAGCAGTTAGAACAACAGTGAGTAGCTCAGAATTTCCTAAACTAAGATCTTTAGTTTTCTGGGGATCCTTGAGCATATTCCCAAGAGTTCCAGATAATTTTTAATTTGGGGATTTCACATCAGTGGCAATCTAAAAGTATGTATATAAGCATATTTTTTACTATCTGACCATTTTTTACTGTTGGCAATCTCCCAACCAATAATTGCCCCCACATTCAAAGACTTTAATAGTGTTTTTGTTTTATTTTGTTAAAATTTTTCTTTTTAGTTACAGTTGACATTCAACATTATATTAGTTTCAGGTGTACAGCATAGTGGTTAGACACTTACACAACTTATGAAGTGATCCCCCCACTAAGTCTAGTACCTACCTGGCACTACACAGATATTATGATATTATTGATTGTACTATCTATGCTGTACTTTACATGCCAGTGACTATTTTGTAACTGCCAATTTGTGCTTCTTAATCCCTTCACTTTTTTCATCCGGCCTCCCCCACCCCAACCCTCCCCCTCTGGCAACCAACAGTTTGTTCTCTGTATCTATGAATTTGTTTTTGTTTTGTTTGTTCATTTATTTTGTTTTTTACATCTAAGTGAAATCATATGGTATTTGTCTTTCTCTGCCTGACTTATTTCACTTACTTCACTTAACACCCTCTAGATCCAACCATGTTGTGCAGATGGTAAGACTTCATTCTTTTTTATGGCCAAGTAATGTTTCATTGTATATGTGTACCAATTCTTTATCCGTTCATGAATCATTGGACTCTTAGCTTGCTTCCATTTCTTGGCTATTATAAATAATACTGCAATGAACATAGAGATGCATATATCTTTTTTCCAGTTAGTGTTTTGGGGTTCTTCAGGTAAATACTCAGAAGTGAGACTGCTGAGTCATGTGCTAATTCTATTTTTAATTTTTGAGGAACTGCCATACTCTTTTCCATAATGGCTGCACCAATTTGCAATCCCACCAACAGTGCATCCTTGCCGATACTTACTGTTTGTTGATTTATTGAGAATAGCCATTCCAACAGGTGTGAGGAGATACCTCATTGTGGTTTTAATTTGCATTTCTTTGATGATTAGTGATGCTGAGCATCTTTTCATATGCCTATTAGCCATCTGTATGTCCTCTTTGGAGAAATGTCTATTCAGTTCCTCGGCCCATTTTTTAATAGGATTTTTTGTTGTTTTTTGCTTTTAAGTTGTATGAGTTCTTTATATATTTTGGATATTAACCTCTTATCAGACATATCTTTGGCAGTTATCTTCTAACACTCAGTAGGTTGTCCTTTCGTTTGGTTAATGGTTTCCTTTGCTGTGCAATTTTTTTTAGTTCAATCTAGTTTTTGTTTTGAGTTTGTTGTACCCAAATAGTTGTCCTTTATCGTGCGCTAAAGTGAAGTAAAAAGAAATGGAGGCAGGATTACTATGTAAATGGTGAATTTCTGCCAAGTGAGGGCCAAATGACATCATGTTACGGTTTTGTAGTTGTTGGAACATAGAAGAGCGGTGGAAAAAATGACTGCTCTCACAGCCTACAGATGTATGGCATAATAACCAGAAAAGAACTTGAACCTTAATGGTGAGCACCACGTTCCTTCCTGAGTGGTTTTTAGTTTCAAGTAAATGACAGTAATCATCACATTAACTAAATGTTACTAAATTGAATTTTACTGGGTTGCATCTTTTGTATACATTTAATTAGTGAATGTGTTTGAATTTCATAGTTTAAATGATTTATAGGCTTAAGGAGTTACATCTAAGTTTAGATTTGTGCATATTTTAGCAACATTATAATACAAATCATTTTAAATTAACGCCAATGTTAAACAGATTTTTGTTTCATTTAAAAGGAGTCTGTCCATTATTCAAGTTTGAGAAACAGTAACATAATGGGGGAAAGCACAGACTTTGGAATCAGCTAGAATTGGGTTCAATGCCCAATTACTGTGTTCCCTGGCTGTGTCATCTTGGATAAGTTGCTTGTCCCTTAGATTCTTATTTTCTAAAAGGTATTATTATAAAAATCAGCAAAGAGTGCCTGATTTGCATACATAGATTACTCAACAAAAACAGAATATGTTTTTTTTTTCAAGCTCCCCCATGGGACTTTTAAGGTAGAAATATATTGGGTCATAAAACTAATCTGAACAAATTTAAAAGAATTCAACCATTCATACCACAGTCTCTTACTATAATGGTATCAACTAAGAATAAATAACAGAAATACCACAGGAAAAAGCTCTATACACTTGTAAACTAAACAACACACTGCTAAATAATTTATAAATCAAAAAGGAAGTCTTAAAATAAATAATATACATACAACTGAATGAGAGTAAAATATTTTGAAATATGTGGGATACAACTAAAGCAGTGCTGAGAGGAAAATGTATAGCTCTACATCCTTACATTACAAAAGAAGTGATATCTCAAATAAATAATATCAATTCCTACCTCAAGAATGTAGAAAAAGAATAGCACAGTAAACTCAAAAGGAAAGAGAAGGAAGCAAAGAACAGAACTCAATGATATTGGAACAAGAAAACAATAGAAAAAGTCAATGAAACAAAAATCTGGTTCTTAGGGAAACTTGATAGAATTAATAAACCTCTAGCAAGACTGACAAAAGAGAAAGGGGGAGAGAAAACACAACCACCAATCACTAGTAGCAGGAACACTTTCCATTTCATTTAATAAGGCCAATATTACCCTGAGGCTCAAAGCAGACAAAGACGGTAAAATGGATCAGTATCTGATGAACTTAGACACAAAATACCTCAAAATAATGATGAACCAAATACCACAATGTATGAAAAAAAATGTATATACCACAACTAAGTGGGATTTGTTCTAGGTATGAAGGCTGATTCAACATTCACAAATATATCAATGTATACTACCATATCAACAAGCTAAAAAGAAAAATCATGTGATCATGGTAATTGATTCAGGAAAAGAATTTGACAGGATCCAACATTTCATGATAAACACTCTCAGCAAACAGAATTAAAGGAAACTTCCTCAGTTTCATAAAGGGAAGCTACAAAAATCCTATAGCTAACATTGTCCTTAATGGGAGATTAAGATACTTTTCCTCAAAGACTAGGGACAGGGCACTGATATCTCCTGTCTTCTCTCTTATTCAACAAAACACTGGATGTTCTAGCTACTACAGTAAGGAAGACAAAGAAGTAAAAGGCATACAGGTTGGAAAAAGGGAAAGAAAATTGTGACCACTTATGTTTGCCATGGTTGTCTACATAGAAAATTCCAAGGAATCCACCACACTCTACTCACCACCCCAAGTTCTGATGAACCGATCACCTCCAGTGAATTAGACAACGTGGGGGATACAAAGAAAGTCAAGACTCGATCTGCTTTCTGAGAGCTGAGAATGTAAGTGGAGAAATGAAGGAAGCACAAGTAAGAGACATTCTACAACAGAATGCAGGCGGCATGGAATGGTCGGAAGAGCTCGAGATTAGGAAGCTGGCAAATGTGTGTTCAACCCAAGAACTTCCACTTCCTGTCTGTGTAGATTTGGTACATTTTTAAAAATCTGTGAGCCTCATATCCCTCATCCCTAGAGTGGAGCTAATAATAGCTACTCACTTCACTGTAAAGATTACACAAAATAACCTATGTGGTTCCCTCTGGCTCAGTCACCCGCCAGCTATTACCCTATGTAGTATATGCATCATCCCTAAGAATTAGGTATGACCATCATCCCCATCCTACAAGCGAGTAAGCGAGCCTCAAGAAGTTAACTATCTTCCCCACAGTGTCAAAACTCTTCAACTGCAAAACTGGGTTCCAAAGTATCTCTGAATCCAGAGCGCAAGTTCTTAACTGCTACATGGTATTACTTTTCAATCTATCTTTTTTTTTTTTTTTCATAACCCTACAATCTTTTCTTCAAAAATCCCTAGGCTAAGGGCTGGACTGAGTTGAGGGGCACATTAAGCAAATTGTTAGTCTGAGCTCCCCTCCTAAAACAAGTTCACTTCCTAAAAAAGACACATTAAGTGTTTTACCACATCTCTTGCCTCTATTTTCCCCCACCCTTCATTAGATTTTAATTCCAAAGTCACTCCCATATACAGTTTGTTTAATCCCTGGATAGGAGGTGGCATTTTCATTTCATTGGTTGGCAGGATAAACTAAACTTGTCTCTACTGTCTTCACCTCTCATTCCCACTGCACCAAAGATACTTGTGGAGAAACAAACAAAATCTTACCCTAAGCCTTTCAATTTCCCCTTCCCCAGGTGGTAACTAGAGGTATATCCAGGGGGACATCATTGAAGAGACACACCTTGAGGGATATGATGGCCTCTGGAAGACTCTAACAGGGAGACCCAAAGCTCACAAACGTTAATGAGTGCTTCCATTTCTGGATTTCTAGACTTCACCTGTAACAATGTAGCTTGAGACTGGTTTCCATTTATAAAGTATCAAATCTATACATTTTAAACATATTGACAAAATTCTGAATGTTTCAGTTATTAATGATCACAGAATGCTTTCTGGGGACAATTTTTACATTATAGGTAATAGTTGTGCATCAGTGTGACCAATACATTTTGTATTGTTGAGGACAGGATGACATTTATTTATCTTTGAATATTCAGCTTGGTATAATGCCTAACACACAAGAGAAAGTAAAATATTTATTTATTTACTGGCTGAATGAATACATGAGTGAATGTGATCAATGTATAATTTAGCTATCTAAAGGATTACAGTGATGGTTAATTTTATGTGTCAATTTGACTGGGCCATGAAGCCCAGATATTTGGTTAAACATTATTTCTGGGTGTGCCTGTGAGAGTGTTTCTGGATGAAATTAACATTTAAATCAGACTGAGTAAAGCAGATTGCCCTCCCCAATGTGGGTGGCCCTCCTGCAATCCACTAACGGCCTGAATAGGGAAAAGAAAAAGCTGAGTAAGAAAATTCTCTCTCTGCCTGACCATCTTCGAGCTGGGGACAAAGATCTTCTCTTACCTTTGCACTCAGACTGGAATTTATACCATTGGCTCTTCCGGTTCTCAGGCCTTCAAACACACTGGAGCTATATTATTGGCTCTTGCAGCCTTTAAAATCATGTGAGCCAGTTTTATATATATATATATGGAGAGAGAGAGGTACAGGTATAGATATATCTAGATAGATAGATAGATAGATAGATAGATAGATAATATATGTATGTATTGGGTCGCCGGAAAAGTCATGACGTATTTTTCTATGTTTTTCATTGCAAAAATGCGTCATGACTTTCCCGATGACCCAATATATGCATATGTATATTGGATGTATAGAGGATATATATATATATATATATATATATATATATATATATATATATATATATATATGATATATACATAGATATGTAGAAAAAGCGTACCTTGTCTCTCCTCCACATCACTCAACCTCACAACACAGAAAGCCAGATTTTCCACTGTGTCTCTTGCTCTTAAAACAAGTGCAGACATCCTCTTCTGTGTGCCTGTGGGAAGGTTTGAGGTTTGCCTGGCTCCAAATAGCTTATCCAAGGAAACGTCTTCTGTTGTTTGCTGGGATATCTGTCCAAAAGAAAATTGAAGGCTGCTGTGGCTGAGCAAATGGAAACGCTTTCCAGAAAGTAGCTAGCATGCCACGGTACTGCATTAGCCCTTCTCCTTGCTAGAATTGTAAGGGTATCTTGAGAGCTTTCTGTGTGCTAGGCACTGTGTTAGGTGTTCTAAACATTACCTCGTTTATTCTGAACAACGGTTCTGTGCAGTTGCCACTAATATTCCAAATTTACACGTGAGAAACTTGAAGCTCAGAGAGGCGAAGGAGCCATAATTTAAACTCAGGTCTGCCCGAATGCAGGGCACCCCTTACCTCCACGTTATGGTGGACAGCTTTGTGGACAGATAGGACACTTGAGCAAGTTGTGAATGACTCTATTTGGCGGGGAAAGCGGGGCTCATAGGCCATAATCTTTGGTCACAGTGTTTATCCACCTCTTTTTCACCCACAGCCTTTCAGACTAGGGGCCGTTTCTGTCCATGGAAGAGACAGAATAGAGAGCTCCTTGACATGCTTTGGGGCCACAGCAAATCTGCAAGCCATGTGCCCCAAAGAAAAGCCAGACTCCTCAGGAAAAGTTATCTTTTCCAGATTGTACAAACTTTGGAGAGCGTAGCTTAGGCAGGTTAATGCAGCTTAACACAGACGCAATGTAGGAGGGGAAAGCAAGCAAAACTAATGAAGCTCAGTCTTTGATCTCTGCTAATCAAGGCCTTTCATGAGGTACTTTATGATCATGTAGTACTCAGTTCCTAATGAAAATGGTTTAAGTATGATTTTACTGGAGAGATCTAAGAAGCAGCCATCTAGGGAAGCAAGCCAGATATTAGGTAACTCAAGACCACTCAGGAAATCAAAACAAAGTTACAGCTCCATTAGCCAAGTGTAATGTTTTTGGAGGGAAGGCAGAGGGGCCCAGGTAGCCACAAATTTTCCCTGCCTTCATTCTCCCTGGGGAAAATATCAAGTGCATTGCACATTAATCTAGGGCATCTTAATCCCCATTCTTAACCTGTATTCGGGCAGGGCTGCAAGTCTTTTGCCACCTTTGCACACTAGCACTCCGCTGTTTACCTTAGAATAATTTGCCTTTCCACTCTTGGCAGCGTCTGACTTGCCAGATGGACACTTCATTGAGTGTACATGTTCTGGAAGGAAGGAAATGCCTCTTGGGATGTGCCTGATGGAAAACAAAGATGTCCAGTGTATTACTCTACATTTCAATAGCACTTCATATTTGCAGAGGGCTTTATCATAATGTTTTATGAGTGATGCATACAAAAACCCACCAAGAGAGATGGTGATGTTTTCACCGTGCAAACAAAGTTGAGGTCCATTCAGGCTAATTTGCTCCAGCCCACACAGCAAGGATTAGAAATTCTAGACCCCAAGTTACATGTTTTCAGAGCTTCACTTGTTTTGGTTCTCTGAAGTTGCAGCTATGACTACACAAGTCCAAACCGAAGCTGAATAGCAACTTAAGGTGGTACTCTTAAGTGTGCATGCTAAATATAGATGTTGTAGGAAGTGTAATAAATACATCACAATGCAAAGACCATAAGAACAGTTTGCCATGCTCTTTATTTACAGGATCTTAATGTTTTCTGGTTCTTCCAGTTGATCTTCAGAGACCCTTCTGTTAATACCTCCCTTCTCTATTCTACTGCCAACTGTGAACATCCTTAAGCATCTCCTTCTTGAATTTTGATCCCATTACTCTCTCTAACTTCAAATGACACCACAATATTAATAAATTGCAAATTACCAAGTTGTTCTCTCTCTTCCAAATTATTTCTGTCTTTTATTCATTTGTTGATTCAAGACATATTTCTTGTATCTACTGCATGGTAGGAGCACAGGACAAAGAGATGATTAAAACTGGGTGCTTCCTTTCATCTAGTTCATAGGCTAGAAAGACATGGCCACATAGAGAAATTCCAATATTCCATGACAAGTGTCATGATGATCTTGGCACTTTTAGGGAAGACAAGCATCTTGCCCTGCCTGGGGCTGGGGAATCAAGGAAGGACTCCTAGAGGAAATAAATTTGTTCCTAATTCTTCATCCTAGTTTATTACACAATAACTCATATATCTGGTGTTTAATAACTTAGAATTTATTGTGTGTATGTCCAGACTGAGAACACAAAACACTACATGAGACACTTATCTGTATCCTCAAGGATTTTACTATGTAGGCAAGAAGAATGAACATTTCTACAGAACCAGAAGATATAACATTGAGATTTATTTTTCTTCATCTAACTAGCTAAACGTTTTTTTTTTAACATTTTATTGGGGACTTGGGGAGGGGAACATTTGCGCTGGGGAATCGGGAGAGGGGAACAGGCAAGTTGCTGTCCTTTTGTTCTTCAGTCTAGTTGTGGAGGACGTTGCTTCA
>NW_017731805.1:722357-723247 GCF_001890085.2 Hipposideros armiger | reverse complement strand
GGAAAACAATCATCTCTGTTATGCAGAAAAGAGGCAAATGTACTCTAGGACACTATAAGGAACCCTAGCAGTATATTTGCATGATTCTATATTTTATATTAGCAGCGTATATTTAAACTGCAGTCAGTTAAGATTGCTCTCTCTCTCTCTTTCTACCTCTCGATCATATATACCCCTGTGTCTAGTGATGTTGGAATGGCTGAGGGTATTTGGGGAATCTAGCTAATGGAAAGTTGAATTGCAGGACTCTTTACTTTGTATTTAGTAGAAGAGACATATTCTATTTTTGTAGCTACTTCTGTGTTATAATTAATATATATTTAATATATATCTAGCCACCCAGTATAGAATGGCTTCTAGAAAAAACTTCTACTGCCCCATGTCCTGACTGACCCAGCATTGTAATATCACGTTCAAGGCCAGATGACTTAATGTGATATTAATGGATCCTCTGGCATCTAGAACTAGAATTATATGGTTAGAGGGGAGAAAGAAACAATTCTGAAATGTATGAGTTAAGAGCTAATTCTGGAAAATTCTACCATTTTCAAAATGTGTAAAATTGAAATCAAAGGATTTGGTTTTCAACAAAGCCTAGACAAAATGGAAGTTCTCTTCTGTCAAATACCTGTTTTATGAGGTAGCATAGATAATTGTAAATGTACCATATGGTTTTCGTCTTGTTGATATAAATCACAAAAAGTCGAATTTATCATTCTGTGTTTGTCAGGGCACAATCTCCCCAAATACTACAAAGAGCTGGTATGTTTGTAAGTGGAGTTGCATGTTTTATGAATGCAATTAATAATTGAAAGCAAATTTTAATCAGCTATAACTGCAAAATCGGAGCTATTTTTCTGTTTTCCCTATTTTTAAAAAATCACACAAAA
>NW_017731805.1:714232-720137 GCF_001890085.2 Hipposideros armiger | reverse complement strand
CAAGGTAAAAACTGTTGTATTTGGTATTAGGGATGCTGTGTTACTTTTTAAACTTGACTTTGTAGTCAGCATATTTAAATGTGCTGAAATGCACATTTGATGAGGAAACACATTAAATTAATATTGAAGATAATAGCGTGGGTTCTAAAATCAGACTGCTTGGGTTTGTATTTCAGCTCCACCAACTAGTTGTGTGTTTGGGGAAGTTATGTAATCTCTTTGAGCCATAGTTTCTCATTTATAAAATAAAGGGTATAATACCTATAAATAGTAAAAGTAGAACAGTAGCTATTATTACTACCATCATCATCATTACTATATTGTTAATATAATTATTATTTATATTAATAATTAATATAGAAATTAACTCATACAGTAATTTAAAATGTAAAAAATAATATGATATAATATACCCAATATATTATTATATACCAATAATAATATACACAGAGTGCCAAAAAAATGTATACACATTTTAAAAAAGGAAAAAACTATTAAAATTGTAATAATATATACCGATAAAAAAAAGAAGAATACACGTCACATTTGACTTCTGCAATTACAAGAGGTGCTCAAAGTGGTGACCATCAGCGTCCAGACACTTCTGATGACGGCAAACTACTGCTTGAGCAATGTTGACCAAGTGTCCGCTTGTATACATTGTTTTGGCACCCGCGGTTTATTACTGGTATTCATAATATGTACTAATATTAGCATTATATATTAGCATTTATAAACAACAGTATATTGGTGTTAGTAATATATATTAGTAAATGTATATATTTTATTGGTAGTAGTAAAATTGGATGAATCTTATCTGTATTTTTTCTTCATCATATTTTCAAGTTTTGCAAACCCAGAATTTTCATCCCATCTACTGAATATTGATGTCATGGTTCTAATTATGTTGAAAATGCTCTTAATTAATCCATAAGGAGGTTTTATAACATTTTTCATAAAGAATGGATATCTTTTACTTTACCACACATGTGATCCTATCGAGATGCCATGAGGTGAGGTACTAGCTACTGGCCCCTGAGTGCACACAGGTGTTTTGTGTCCTTGGATTCCACTCCTGCTAACAAATCATGAAGCTATGTCATGACTCTCCCTGCAGGCTTTTCTATTTGATTAAAGTCAGTAAGAAAATGCCTGAATTTTGCCTTAGTCCTCAGATTACAACAGATTTCAACAAGATGTCAAGTCAAATCCAAAAAATGTGTATCAACAATCTTTGCCAATAACATTGCAAGAAACACTGAAGTTTCTCCTGTGAAAAATTCAACTGAAAAAAGGTTCTTCTCTTCAAGAATTAAAAGCAAAAACAAAAGAGATTTTTTCCCCACACATCAGAAATAAGCAATCTGTATGTCAATACATGCTACATCAGATACATATATGTGTATGTATAATAGTTATATTTAATAGTTAACAAGTACTGATTTCTTTGAATGGCTTTATTGAGATACAAGTAGCATACGTTAAAGTACACACATTTAAAGTGGACAATTTAATAAGGTTTGACATATATACACACCCATGAGCTTATCTCCAAAATCAAGATCAGGAACATACCCATCACCCCCCGAATTTCCCTGTGACCCCTTCGAAACTCCTTCCTGTCCCCAGGAAATGCTGATCTGCTTTCTGTCACTACAAATTAGTTAGCATTTTCTAGCATTTTATCGAAATGGAATTATACAGTATGTACTTACTTTTGTCTGGCTCCTTTCTCAGCTTCCTTATTTTGAGATTTACGCATGTCGTTGCACATGTAAATCGTTCATCACTTTGTATTGTTGAGTAGTATGCCATTGTATGAATATACCACCATTTGTTTATCCATTCATCTGCTGATGGACATTTGAATATTTTGCAGGTTTGGGCTATTACAGGATAAACTTATGTGTATTTATGTAAACATCTTTGTATGGACATATGCTTTTATTTCCTTTTTTGTTAAATACCTAGGAATGAAACGGCAGGATCGTATGCAAGGTGTATGCTTGACTTTTTAAGAAACTGTCAACTGTTTTCCAAAGTCCTTGTACTAGTTTACATTCCTACAGTGTATGAGAGTTCAAGTTCTTGCACATCCTCAGTACTCAGTATGCTAATTTAAAAACAATTTTTAGCCATTCTCGTAGGTGTGTAGTGATAACACATTGTGGTTTAAATTTGCATTTCTCGTGTAATTAATGATGTTGAACATCTTTATAGGTGTTTATTACCATTTGTATATCTTTGGTGAAGTTTCTGCTCAGATTTTTCACCCATTTTTTATTGGGTTGTTTGCTCTTAATGTTCACTTTTGAGAGTTTTTAATATTCTGGATATAAATCCTTTATCAGATATGTGAATTTCAAATATTTCCTTGTAGTCTGTGGCTTTTCTTTCTCTTCTCTTAACAGCAAGCCAGGAAGTTTAGAATTAATTTTTTAAGAAAACAAGACCCTGGAGTAGAAGTCTATTGTTTATAAAATGAAATAAAATGACAAGTGTGCTTTTAAAATATTTGCATGCCATATTTACCCACATATGATTGCCACAATCATATTGCCACGTTTTTGGTGAGACCCTGCTTAATGGCTGTTGTTGGCAGGCATCCCTCTTGTCTTAGCCACTCCTCTAATTTTAACAATCTCAGTGTGCCTTACCTGTCTTACAATTAGCCCATCATTGCTACCAGAGTAGTCTTTCAAATATATAAATTGGATTACATGGTAGTTCTTTCTACCGTGTAAAAAGAAAGGTACTCAGGATTCTGCTTTTTTTTGTTTTTGTTTTNTCACAGAAGCTTATGGCAGCCTACTGCAGCCTACGCCATTGCCGGTGACTCACGGCAGCCCAGCTCCAGGTCGAGCTGTTGTTCACCATCTTAGCTGTAAAGGGCACAGCGTCACTGGCCCTCATGTGGGATCTGAACCAGGGCCCTGCTGCTAAGAGCTGGCGTCCCAAGCCAACACTTAACCAACATGCCACTTAGCCAGCCCTAACTAGCTAAACATTTTTATCTCTCAATTTCAATGTTTGTTTTTGTTTATTTTGTATGGTTCTAGATGGAACTAGTTTTTAGAACAATAAGTTCTTTTAATAAAAAAACTTTGTGTCCTCTAGTTACTTACCATGTAGCTAAAAGGAAACTGCAGAACCTCTTTGAATTTACTTTCTTGTTCCCCAAATGGGACCTATTAATAGTATCAATACTATGAGAGTTTTATGAGAATCAAATTACAGGGATGCCATTATAAAAAGTATTTTTCAAACTCTAACCTGCTCACCATGTGAATAGTAGTTAGATGATTTTGAATTTTAAGTATAATAAATGTATCTAAACATTTTAATTAAATTAATTGTGAATTCATGAATAAAAAATTTTAAACATCTGTTTCAAATAAGAGATTACAAAATGTTTAATAGTCTTGAATTTACTTTCATCATATGCTCCAAATAATTTGTACAATGCTAGTAACTCTCAGAAGGCATTGAGAATCAGAATTTTAATTTTCTAGGAAAGATTCTAGAAATTACCAAATGATAGTTCCCATTTTCTGCCATAAGACAGTTGGGACTTACAGAGGTTTAGCATCTTTCCTAGGGTCATAGAACTTTGGAAAGGTAGACATGGAATTCTCATGCATCACACTTTATTTGTTGGATTGGGTGAATTTCTTACTGGAGGCAATTTACTTAGGTTGTATTAGGCCAAGGCAAACAAGATCCCATCTGGGCGATATGTGATCCAAAGGCTTTTATTTCTCTGCTGTTCTGCTTTACTTAGCACCATGTTATACACGAGATGGAGCAGGAAACATGTTGGCACCAAGAATAAGGAATTCTCTCTCATAGGGTGGGCATGGAAACGTATAGCCCATTATGAAGTCCCAGAAGCTCAAATCACTTGTCCCTGGGAGCTTAATTCACTACCATCTCCAAGTGTCCTCCCCAGCCCTGGCTCACACGCGTGCATGCACACACACACACACACACACACACACACACACACACACTCACATAGAAGGTCTGTGTGAATGGTCTCCTGAGAGATGGAAGGGGTAGGCATGTATTTGCCAGTTCCCATTCCACATGGGTCATTCCACAAGTAGATAATTCACTCACACATCCAGATATGATGCCTGGTAGTTGCAGATGCAGGATCCACACCATAGTGTCAGGAAAGGCTCAGGGCGGAAAGTGAGAAATGGGCAGTGATGCTGTAGTCAATTTCAGCAAGCTACACCGAAACGAAGCTGTTGCTGAAGCCCACATTGGGCTAGGGTGTTCCTGGAAGAGGTGCAGGATACATAAGAGGTCAGACCTTACGATGTAGCATGTATTCTTTTAGGCAAGCACTAATATCGTACTTACTGTGCATCGCATGTTCTTTGGGGTGTTTTCCGCATGTCAAGGCATTTATTTCTCACAATAACTTATGATGTAGGCCCTAGTGTGATGTCCATTTTGCAGATGATAAAACGGAGGCAGAGAGGTTCTTTAAGTTGCCTAAGTTTACACATTAATTCAGTGGTGTACCTGGGAGTTAAACTCAGGCAACCTGGCTCCAAAACCCATATTCAGACTATCCCACCCCAGTGCTTGGGAAGTGGATCAAGAAATGTTATGACTTCGAAGCTGGCACAGAAAGAATAACTATGAAAGACACGTCCAACTCTTTAATGAATGTGAGAAAGTTCAGTGTAATAGTTCAGAGAATGAATTTTGAGGTCAAACAAGTATTCATTCACTTTCTCAACCTCTCTCTAGCTACCTTGCACAAGCCACTTAACCTTTCATAACCTCAATTCTTTCTTCTGTGTAATGGAGCATATTTACTTCTTAGGGTTCTTATGAGAAGCATTTTTGAAGTGCATAGAATACTCAGTAAGTCCTTAAGATATAAGTGGTAGATTAAAATTGTATATTTTTGTGGAACTTTCATTATTTCTCATGTCTCTTCTGCTTTTAAAAGGCCTTTTTAAAGAAATGGGAAAGTAGGAAGCTTAGTGCTCACAGTATATGGCTCAGGAGGCAGGCAAATTATTAATTATATACTTGCTTTCTAGTTGAAATTTCTCTAAAATGTTTTTTCTGCCCTTGGCCAATGTAAAAAACAAACAATCCTAACACTGAGCAAGACTGAGTTCTCTCTGAAGAAAAAATCTAGAGGATTTTTTGGTTTTTGTGGCAGCAGATCTGAGAGTCGTGGCCATAATTACTAACCTGTTAGGTATTTTTTTTTCTTCTTAATATCACTGATCTTTAGTTTTTGCATTTTTTAAAATGGGTAAAATAATTATTCTTTTTTAAATTAAATTTATTGGGGTTGACAATGGTTAGTAAAATTACATAGGTTTCAGGTATACAATTCTGTAATACATCATCTATATATCACATTGTGTGTTCACCACCCAGAGTCAGTTCTTCTTCTATTACCATATATTTGATCCCTTTTCCCTCTTCTACCATCTCCCTGCCCCCTTACCCCCTGGTAACCACTAAACTGTTGTCTGTGTCTATGAATTTTTGTTTCTTTGTATGGTTTCTTTGCTGCTTTCAGTTTTATATCACACATGGGTAAAACCATGGAGAGGCTGTGGAGAAAATGGAACCTTCAGTCACTGTTGGTGGGAATGCAGATTGATACAGCCATTATGGAAAGCAGTGTGGAGATTCCTCAAAAAATTAAGAATAGAATTACCATACAACCCAGCAATCCCTCTTCTGGGTATTTACCCAAAAAAATCTGAAAACAATTATCCATAAAGATACATGTACTCTGATGTTCAATAATAATTCTTATTTAGCAGCGTTGTCCTGACAATCATATAATATGGTATACGTAAAGCGACTGGCCCACACTACAAGTATTTGCTAAACTAAGACTGCCTGGTGGGGAAGAACATAT
>NW_017731805.1:665125-706917 GCF_001890085.2 Hipposideros armiger | reverse complement strand
TAGAGTGGATAAGAGCATAAACTGTGATGTACAAATATGTTTAAACCCTGGCTATGCCACTTATTAATTTCACAAATTTGAGTGAATCATTCAGTATCTTTGTAACTCAGTTTCCTTTACTAAATAATGGAGATAATAAGCTCTACGTCAAAGAATTGGTATGGGGTATTGAGATAATGCATCTAAAACTTAGTATGTAATAAAGGATCAAATGATAAATTACTTTAATTGCCAGGAGACAATAAAAGTAGAGCAGGAAAGAGGAGTTTGGATCAAAAATTATAATTTCTCACATTGATAGAAAATTTTCCATGTGTTAGGGATATACATGTATTGTTATTCTTGTTTTAAAGATAAAGACGCTGGGGAAGAGAGATTAAAAAAATACACTTCTCCACATTCATACATCTTGAACAGGGATTTGAACATAGGCCATCTGACACATCCATCGAATTACCTTGTCTGTCTATTTATTGCCTGTCTGATTAATTCTAGATGAGAATTTCTTAACACTGTCTGTATAGACATTTTGAGCCAGAAGATTCTCTGTTGTGCATTGGACGATGTTTAGCAGTATCTCTGGCCTCTAAAACATCTCTGGCATTGACACATATTTCCAAGGTACTAAAATCCCCCTGTCGAGAACCACTGCAGAAGATAGAGCTCCCACCCTGGACGGAGATAGACTTTGGCCAATCCAGTGTATGAGTTCAGAACACTATATCACACCAAACAGTTGAGGCAGCCCCCAACTTCTGTGCTGGGAACGTGTGAAGTTGTAAGTTTGCAATCTGACCAGCTTGTATAATGCCAGAGGGCTTGAACTTTGACCCCACTTAAGAAGGAGAGTTTTGCAGGTGGCTGTCTCCATGGGGCATTTAGGGTCTTTTGTCACTGTCATCTAGAGCTGGAACCTGTCTTTGGGACACCTTCCTGGCAGGGTGCCTCTGTAATGTTTTCAAGCTGTTGTACACAAGAGGCCAATACATTCAAATCAGGGAGAGAAAGCCCTCCAGGAAGCTGGAAGTGGTCACTGGATCTTGTTGGGAGCTCTTTGCCAAAGGAGCGAAGACCGCAGCTTCTTGGGGCCCCTGAGGTGGCAGAACTTGCACATGTTATAAAACATAATTTCCTGGGGTCTAGAGAAAGGTGCAAAATGAGACATTTGCCACAAAAATTGCCAGTGGGTCAATTTGGCCTTGGTTGAACACCCTGTTAGGTAGACATATTTGTTGGACACTTGTTTTTGTTTTGCTTTGCTTTTTTTTTTTTAATATAGCCCAAAAGCCTGGTATTAGCTCACACTGCATCATAAATTCGGTCCTCTGTGAAAAAAGAAAAAAAAATTGGAACTGAAAAAAGGGAAGTGTATTTCATGGGCTGCAGCCACCTGCTTCTTGAGGAATGGGGGTCAGAGTAAATAGGAAGATATGGATTTGTTTCCTGCTGTAACGATTTGCAGAAGGAAACACTTCAGTGCTAAGAGGGACTTAGATGTTGTTATGGTAGGACTCCCTGTGTGAGTTGGGGAATGGCCCCTTCCTCTGTGAATCTCATTTTCCTCACTTGTAATTTGAAAGAATCTGACTATGTAATTAATGTCTGACATCCCTCTCAATGAAAGTGTTTGGTAATAGGATAATTAGAACCAGGTTCTAGAACGGTGAGAAAGTGCTGAAGCAAAGGATAAGCTCTTCTACTCAAATGTTGACATGATACTTTCAAATGGCTTGCTTGACATCTTTTCCATCCTCCTTGGGCATGTTTTCCAGGCTCAGAGGCTGCAAAGCTGGGTTCCAGGTGTCATTTTAGTCCCGCCATTGGATGCAGTGACTGGCATTGAAACTGAGTTCTAAGTGGAATTAAGGGTGGAGAGAGGCAGCTGGATTGGGGACACCCATTTTGCATGTGCATTATGGTAGACACAGCGTATCTCTGAAGATAATCCTAGAAGTGGTTACTTGTCTCTTAACATAGAACATGATTACCCTGATCGCAGGCATGATTTCCACTTCCCTAGCTCCTGTCTGTGTTGGAGTTAGCCATCTCTTTACTTCCCTAGCTCCTGTCTGTGTTGGAGTTAGCCATCTCTTTGGCAGGTTAGCTCTGCTGCGCTCTCCTAGAAGTTCATCCTGGAGGCACAGCTTTTCCAATCCTTTCGGGAATTTGGTAAACCACCTTATTCTCTGTACTTAAAGGCAGTAGAACATAGCATTATAGTTAAGCATGCATACTCTGGGGCCAGAATATTCTGGTTGATATCCTGGCTCAGCTAATCAGTAGCTGTGTGACTTTGGGCAACTCGCTGAACCTCGGATCTTTCATCTGTATAATGAGGAAATTGCTTACTGCTACTACTGTTGTATAGATCAGGAAACTAAAGCACAGAGAAGTTAAGTAATTTTCATTGCCACACGGTTATAAGTGACAGAGTCGTGGCTGAAAACAAAGCATTCACAACACTAAAGTCCATGCACTTAATGACTGAATCATACTGCCTCGTAGGTGTTAGAGTAACCTTGCTGGTTTTCAGTCTTTAAGTCTAAGAGCCGATACTCAATATATAGGGATTCAGGCTCATCCCACGTAGGACAAACAGAGTAGAGACAGCTTGGAGATTCTTCCGATGGCTCAGGGCTAAGCAGCCACAAATCTCTTTCTAAATACAGCAGAAGCCAATTTCCTTGTTTAATTGAGTGTGGGATGTAGCAGTTATAAACTATGACATATTCAGTCAACCATACACAGGTAAAATACTGAAGGTGAAGTGTGAAATTACATCTGTTTTCTCACAAGCCCTGTGTCTTCTTAAATGCTTTGCAGACTAATTGCTGCAGGTAGGGGCAAAAAGTGCTTGAGTTTCACAAGGCCTTTTGTCTTCCCCAATCTTCGTATTTCCAAAATGTGAAAATACCCTGACCACATTGTTGAGTATTGATGCTTATTACAGGGAAGAGTCTACATTTTTTCATAATTTGACGAGGATTCAGGTGTTGCTAACCTTCAAGTTTTAGAAACGAACCATGTATTTTCTCATGAGAATATATGCTGATTATTATTATGGCAGGAAGGACAATTTCTATTAGACTGTGTGGCTGCATGTATATAATATTAATGGTTTTTATTTTCTATCCCATTCAGTGGAGAACTTAGTAGATACTGTTTCAAAATATTTATTGAAATTCTCATGTTGCTTTTCAATAGTAAATAAAGGCTCTTTTTGCAAACACACACACACATACACAGCCATCATATATTATGAATGGGATATGTTTCTGAAAACATTGTGATATACAAACTTCAAAAATAATACAAAACATGACAAAGTCCAACACCAATTCATTATAAAAACTATTGGAACAAAATAGGAAAAAAGGAGTACTTCCTCAATTTGATAAAGAACATTTATAACAACCCTACAACTATCATCATACTTAACATGAGAAACTGTAAGTTTTCCCTCTGAAATCAGAAACAGGCAAGGATCTCCCCTCTCACCACTTCTATTCAATATCCTCCTGGAAGTCCTAGCTAATGGATTAAGAAAAGGAAATAAAAGATATATAGATTGGGAAAAAAAAAGTTAATGGATTCACTCATGTTGTAGCAAAGGTACATACAGAAATGTGCCATTTTTACATATCCTAGTGCCTCAAATCCAAAAATATAAATTTTCAATTGTTATCAGTTTGATAGCTCAGAAATCATGACACTATATGTTGTCATTTAGAAATAAATAGAACTTTTATATGGACTTCTGTAATAAAATAAATAAATAAATAAATAATACAAAACAAACTCTGATAAAGAATGGACCTTTTCTTTGCATATTTATCTAAATCATTGGTCCACCAATTTTATTTATTTATTTAAATATTTTTATTAAAATGTAGCTAACATACAATCTTATATTAGTTTCAGGTATACATAGTAGTTATTCAACATTTATATACCTAAAAAAGTGATCACCATGATAAGTCCAGCCACCATCTGACACCGTACCACGCTATCACAATATTATTGACTATATTCCCCATGCTATACATTACATCATCATTATTTGTTTTATACCTGGAAATTTGGACCTCTTATTCCCCTTCACTCCCCCCCTTTTTTAAATTTTCAATTACAGTTGACATTCAATATTATTTTATTTTAATTTCAGGTGTAGAGTACAGTGGTTAGACATTTATATTATACAATTTATGAGGTGATCCCCCTGACTAGTCCAGCATCCACCTGGCACTATAAATAGTTTTATCATATTATTCCCTATGCTTTTCTTTACATCCCCATGACTACTTTGTAACTTCCAATTTGTACTTCTTAATTCCTTCACCTTTTCCACCCTGTCTCCCAACCTCCTTCACATTTATCACCCCAATAAATCTAGTACCCATCTGACACAATGCATAATTAATATAATATTGTTAACGTTTCTTCTGCTATCCCCTACCTCCCCATGACTACTTTGTAGCAACCAATTTGTACTACTTAACCCCTTCTACTTTTTCACCAACACCCCCAACCCCCTCCCGTCTGGCAACCATCAAAATGTTCTACGTATCTATGAGTTTGTTTCTGTTCTGTTTGTTTGTTTATTTTGTTCTTTAGATTCCACATATAAGTGAAATCACATTGCATCTGTCTTTCTCTGTCTGACATACCACTCAACACAATATCCCCCAGGTCCACCCATGCCGCCGCAGATGGCAAAAACCCATTCCCTTCCCTGGCCAAGCAATATTCCATTGTATATATGTACCACCTCCTCTTTATCCATTCATTCATCAACAGATACCCAGGCTGCCTCCACACCTTCGCCATTGTAAGCAATGCTGCAATGAACATATGAATGTACGTATTTCCTCAAAGTGGCATTTTGGGTTTCTTTCGATAAATACCCAGAAGTGTAATTACTGGGTCTTTCTTTGTCTCTTGTTGTAGCCTTTGATTTAAAGTCTATTTTGTCTGGTATTAGTATTGCTACCTCAGCCCTTTTTTTTCCCCCATTCCATTTGAATGAAATATCTTTTTTCCATCCCTTTATTTTTAGGCTGTGTGTGTCTTTCAACCTGAAGTGAGTGTCTTGTAGGCAGCATATGTACAGGTCTTTTTTTCTTATCCATTCAGCCAACCTATCTTTTATCTGGAACATTTAATACATTTACATTTAAAGTAATTGTTGCTAGATATGTAGTTATTGCCATTTTATTCATGTTTTTTTATCTTTTTTTCCTTCAGCTTCTTAAAGAAGTTTCTCTAAAATCCTTTTAATACTGGTTTGGTAGGGATACCTTGTGATACTGGTTTGTTGAAAAATCAGCTGACAATCTATGGGAGCTCCCTTGTAGGCAACTAACTGCTTTTCTCTTGCTGCTTTTAAGATTTTCTCTTTGTTTCTAACTTTTGGCATTTTAATTATGATGTGTCTTGGTGTAGACCTCTTTGTGTTCATCTTTTTGGGACACTCTGCACATCCTCTGCTTGTATATTTATTTCCTTCAGCAGGTTAGGGAAGTTTTCTGTCATTATTTCATCAAATAGTTTTCAATTCCTTGCTGTCTCTCTTCTTCTGGTACACCTATGATGCAAATGTTGTTACAATTGATGGTGTCCCAGAGGCCCCCTAAACTACCTTTTGGATTCTTTTTTCTTTTTGCTGTTCTGTTTGGGTGCTTTCTGTTACCTTATCTTCTAAACAGCTGATTTGACCCTCTACTTCATCTAATCAGTTGATTCTTTGTAATGTATTCTTCATTTCTGTTATTCTATTCTTTATTTCTGACTGGTCCCTTTTAATGTTGTTTTGGTTTTTTATCTCCATTTTTTTTTAAGATTTTATTGGGGAATTGGGGGAGGGAACAGTGTTGGGGAATTGGGGGAAGGGGAACAGACAAGTTGCCGTTCCTTTTTGTTCTTCAGTCTTCGCTTCACTGGCTTCACTCTTCCTGAGTGAGGCAGTCACTCGCCGGCCATTGGATGGCAGCTCACGGCAGCTCTCGCCAACTGCTGGCCACTCACAGCAGCCCAGCTCCAGGTCGAGCTGTTGTTCACCATCTTAGCTGTAGAGGGCAGTGTCACTGGCCCATGTGGATCTGAACCGGCGGCCCTGCTACCCAGAGCTCGCACTCCCAAGCCAACTGTTAACCAAGGAGCCACTCGGCCGGCCCTTTATCTCTATTTTTATGTTTCCTATCTCTTTGTTGAAGTTCTCCCAGAGATCACTGAGCATCCTTATAACCAATGTTTTGAACTCTGCATCTTGTCTCAATTTTGTTTAGGTCTTTTTCTGGAGCCTTGTTCTCTTGTTTTGTTTGGGACATGTTTCTTTGTCTCCCCATGTTGGCTGCCTCCCTGTATTTGTTTCTATGTATTAGGTAAGGCTGCTATGTCTCCTGGTCTTAGTAGAGTGGACCTATATAGTAGATGTGCTGTGGGCTCAGTGGCACAGTCTTCCTGGTCACCTGAGCCAAGTGCTCCAGGTGTGTCCCTTGTGTTATTTGTGTGTGCCCTCCTGTTGTAGTTGAGTCTTAGTTGCTGTTTGCATATCAACAGGAGGGATTGATCCTCAGGCCGATTGGTTGTGAGAACTGGTCATGACTACAGTGGAGGAGCTGTTGTTCAGGGTCTCACCCTACAGAGCAGGATTTGCTTTAGCAGGGCTCTGGTGCCTACTTGCTGTGTCCTTTGAGTGTGTCATCATTGGGTGTGGCCAGGTAATGCTCCAGCTGAGTCCAAATCTGGCTACCAAGTGTGCCAGCCCTGAGGCCTTCTGGAAGGGGCCCTACCACATACCAAGTTCAGCCTCAGACTATTCCCCACCCAGAGGCACCTGGCATGAGCCACAAAGCAATCCGCAGACGGCTGCTGTCTGGGCCAGGCTTGGAGGTGCCTCAAGAGGCCAAGCCATGAACCGAGGTCAGCTGTCACTAGTGCTGGACTTAACACTGTTCAGCCAGAGGTACAGGACATACTGAAGCCAGATGCTGCTTGTTTGGGTTTTGGTAACCTTTGAGAGAGTCTAGGAAAGTCTGCAGCATGAGCCAAGGCTGGCTGTTTGTACAGAAAAGGCACTGGAAGCAGCTTGGTGAGTTCAAAAGTTGGGTGGGGTGGGGTCTCAGGGAATCAAGGCAAACAAAAGGTGTTACCCAGATTGATGGAGACTCAGATGTGTTGGCCACGTGTGTCTGCATGCCAAGAGGGGAGAGGGTGGGCTCAACAAAGAAACAATGATTTCCACCAGCTCCTCCTTCTGGAAGAAAGCTGCCCTTCCAGCCCTCGCCCTGAAGGCAGGCAACTCAGTTCCTCCCTGTATGTCCCTGGCACCTTTCGAGCTGCTGTCCCAGAGCTGGAGCTCAGAGTGAGTGAGTCCTCAAAGAGTAAGTCCATGCACAGGCCCTTTAAGAGAAGTGCATGGTACTGCAGCCCCCCTAGTCTTACTCAGCCACAGTCTGCTGTTTTTCACAGCCAGAAGTTATGGGGCCTTCTCTCCCCAGAACTGAAACACTGGGCTGGGGAGCCTGGTGTGGGGCTGGGACCCCTTGCTCCTCTGAGGGGGAACTACCTCCAATTTTTGGTGGTTACACATGGGCATGGGACCAGCCCATTCTGTGTCTTTGTCCCCACGACCAGTCTTGAGGTGGCTCCTTCTGTATGTCCTTAGTTGTAGGTCATCTGTTCAGCTAGACTTCAGGCCATTATCAATGATGGTTGTTTTGTAGTTTAGTTGTAATTTTGATATGACTCTGAGAGGAGATAAACACAGCATTTACCTACTCCACCATCTTGACCAGATCTCTCCACCAATTTTAAATTACAAAAATAAATGTTCACCAATGTTTTTCAAATTATGCCAATACAGTTAAGCCTTATTAATACCTGCATGGCCTGATTTAAAATTTAAGGCATCAAATTCATATAAAATATACAAACAAGGAGTAAAAAAAAAAAAGAGCTGCATTCAATTTTTTAATACCCTGTGAGTATAGATTAAAGCCTAAGTGTAAAAAAAAAAAGCTTATTTATTAACAAATAGATCTATCTGCAATTGGGCCAAATGATGCTCATCCAGTATGAAAGTATATAAGGTACCTTTCAAAAATGACTTAAATATGCATATACTTTGACAGAAGTCTATTAGTGAGTCAGACAGAGGGACATGTGAGCAATTTCAGCTTTAATGTCGTGGCTGGGATTGAGTTGTAACTGATTTAAGTAGGGTTTGTTTATCCTCTGTATCTAAAATCAAAGCCAATAAGTCTACTTTTGAATAGTTTTAAATGCCTTTTCCCATTTGGACAGAATTGATAAGCTCATTTGCAGATAAATAGTACTCAAATATGAGCTGTTACGCATGCGTCAGTTGGACCAAGACCTGTTTTGAAAAAATAGCCTTCTCTGCAATAGTATCTGTATTTGCATTGGGGCATATGGGGTTACCTTCCTCCTTGAGAGTTCAAGGTAATGTATACATTGGCAAATGTGACTCTGTAATGGTTGGCCCATCAACAGGAGATTAATGAGGGGGCAACTGAACAATAGATCAAAAACAAGTTATATTGATGTGTGTTTCTGGGGACAGATGGGTCAGGGCACAGTGCAAGAACCCAGGTTTTAGAATGTTCAGTCCATGGAGAAGAACGAGGCAAGAGAACAGGATAGTAGTATGGTAGCTGGCTAGCAAAAACTTTAAAAGAACAGGAAAACAATGTGAGAGTAATTAGCCAAGAAAATATTGAAGAAAGAAGTGAAAGGGATAAAACTTTGTAGGGGGAACCAGGCAGAATTACAGAATTCAGAATGTGGGTGTTGGAAGTCATATTAATCTTAATGAACACCTTAAGTCGTTTCCCAAACAATGGTCATTGTTCTCATTGTGAAGTTAGGTTTTTCATTGTTGTTGTTGTTCAATCTTCTCATTTTATTTTGCCCTCTTCACAACTGATCATACTGAACTGATATTCAGAAAATGTATTATGACTGTGTCTATTGTGTAATCATTTGCAAAAATGGACTCACATCACTAGATTAGAACAATGATTTTGAGATTTAATTTTCAGGTATTCAACTCACCAGTTTTGAAGGCAGGGTTAAATGCAGGCTACCAATGCATTTGCACAAGACCCAACACTCAGAGACCCATCCTTGAGATTTAATGTTCAGTGGATGCCATCTTGAAACTCTTCATAATTTTATCTTTGCAATGGAGTTCTGTAAGTGAAATATGACTGGACAGTGGCACATAAGCAGGGGCTTGCAGCCTGAGCACACATGCAGTCCTGCCTCCCTGATTCCCTGGGATGTGTTCTTAGCCACCTGTTCCCCTCCTCCACCCAGCAACCTTCACTCCCAGTGGAGTCTGGGGTGTGGGTGTGGAGAGGGTTGGGGTCAGGTTCACGTGCTCCATGCGCTGAGTAGTGGGGTATGGACCTGAGAGCCTGTGAGGGTCTAACTCACCCTTGAACACCCCTGTGCCCAAGGGAGCATAAGATTAAGTAGAACATAAAAACCTCCATGACAGAGAGATGGTAGAGGCAGAGGCAGAGGCAGAGGTAGTCATGAGAGAGAGAGAGAGACAGAGANAGAGAGAGAGAGAGAGAGAGAGAGAGAGAGAGAGAGAGAGAGAGAGAGAGAGAGAGAGAGAGAGAGAGAGAAAAGAATATGGAAAACAAAATCTTTGTACTGCTTTTTGAACAAGGGGCTCTACATTTTTATTTTGAACTGGACCCCACAAATTATGTAGCTGCTTCTGATTAAAGTTTCTTTCTTTTCCTTCCTTCCTTCCTTCCTTCCTTCCTTCCTTCCTTCCTTCCTTCCTTCCTTCCTTCCTTCCTTCCTTTCTTCCAGTAGAAAGAATCTATCTAGTCCAGGGCTATCCAAGCGTTGTTTAAGGAATGGAACTCACTTTTCAAAGAAACATGGGGATCCCCAATACTTAAAAGAGATCAAAGCGAAGCTGCTTTTTCCTGATATGCAGGAAGAAGCACAAGACCCCCCAGTTCTGTTTCCTTTCTGCCCCTCCTACCAGAGGATACAGACAGTCCTACAACCCCACCGTTTTGAGAAATACATTCTGAAAACCCACCAACAACTCCAGACTCTTCATTTGACAGAAGTAGAGATTTAGGCCCAGAAATTGAGTAACTTCTCCAGGTTCACAAAATCTTTCATTGTCAAATTTTGATTAGAATCCAGATTTCTTGATTTTTAGTCCCATGACTTTTTTCTTTCACAACATTCTTGTACTGCCTCCCTAAGAGATTTCCTTGTAGTTTTTGGAGGAACACACTTGCTCTGATTATTTTCAGGCTGCCTAAATGGCTTCCCTCATCAGCATGTTGGTTGTGGCTGATAAAGTGTACCAGGGGAATGTCCCTGCTCAGGACACTAGCCCTTCTCATTTGCCTGAATGTCCCTCCTCTCACTTCTGCCTTTTCATTGTGTACTTTCTGTGTGCTAGACGCTGAGCTAAGAGTTTTTACACACGGTAATTCCGCACTTAATCCTCACGGCATCAGTAAATGCTCAGAATCTGTGTTCCTTCTTTTACACAGGAAGACACGGACTCTGAATAGAGTTAAGTGAAGTTGGCCCAGCAGAGCGGGATTTGAACACAAATCTGGCTGCTTCCACCACCCGGAGCATTTACTTCTCGGCAAGCCACCTCCCTTTCTGAATGGAGGCAAAACCAGGACTAGTCCCTCTCTGCTCCCTAGTGCTCCCTAACCCCTTTCAGCCAGCAACGAGGGGATGTGTGGGGTGTCTGATGGACCTCTCTTCCTCTCTCCAACGAGGTAACAGGGATCCCTTATGGCAGCGGGTCCGGCTTCTCCTGGATTCCTGCAGTGAGATGCACATGACTATCGGGGACTTCCGGTAGCGTTGCTCAAGGTGTATGTCTCAGGAGTATGTTCCAGATTAAAAAATCATAATTTTTAATTACTGTGCAAGCTTCTGAGGCTGCAGCCTCAGCTGGAGTTTAAGAGCTGCCAGTGCCTGCTGCTGGACCTGGGCTGTTTGCCAGCAGCCACTCTTGGAAAGTTGACAAGTTTTCGCCACGAGTGGCAATTCTCTTGCAGCTTCTTATTTTGATCAATGAAAATGTGTAAGGAATTCGCTACAACTGATGTCCTAAACCACTGGATTCTAGATACTATTTGTTTTCTGCACTAAAGAAAGGAGGACGCTTAGAGTTATCATCTGTTATATCAAGATTATTCTTTTCCTGCCTCGAATAGTTGAAGTACTGGCTTTTACAACCTCCAATCTTAATCTTCAAATATCATCTATTTTTTAAAAAATCAGCTGAGGTTTGGAAATATCATTCACCAAATTTTAAACTATCTTATGGAGAGATTATGCTTGACTTCTGTGCTTGATTAAGTCAGCACTCATTTTGGGTGGCTTTAGTATTCGGGGGTAAGTCTCTGAGCTTAACACTGCAAATATCCTTCTCAGACATACAAAGAAGGAGGTTCTCTTGCAAAAACTTGAAATGATTACATTGCAACTTAAATGCTATTTAAAATAGAATACCTGTATGCATTAGAGATGCTCAGATTATGTGGAAGATAGTTTTCTGATTTTAAAAATTTATATCAGGTTTTCAGGGACTCATAACTACCCTGTCCTTGAAAGCTTTAACAGAGCAATACGGAATAATAATAGTTGTATATTTATTGAATATCTGTTATCTTCCAAGCTTTGCACTAAGTGCTGGGGATGAATTGGCCCTCTCCCCACCCCCGTATATATTCAAGACCAAGATTTTTTGGTGTTGTGATTGAAACAGGTACTGCATACCAGAAAGGCAGAAAAAAAGAGTGGTTGGCACTGCCTGGAGGGTTGGTAAACGTGGGGCTAGGAGAGACAAAAAGTTAAAGAAAGCATCATAGAATGGGAAAATAAACAACAGAAAGAAAACATGAGGCAGAATTCAATTAATTTAGCACTTTATTAGTTACTACCTTATTTAATTCATGCAATCTTATTTGGCTACACGAAGAGAAATACAACCACAGAATAATCTTTGTTTTGCCAGTGAGGTTACTTTCGGGGGAAGATCAAGTAGAAAGTATGTATCTGAAGAGGGCTCAAACTCCGGTGCTCTTCGTGTGCTTCTGTCTTTAATCCTACTCACAGCCTCTTTCCACTGGTCATACCCAAGTAAGGACAGGGCACATGTCTGGCATTTTTAGCTGTTACTGTCCGTAATACCCAGGGCATAGGCTGTCTACCTGACTCAGTGACACCCCAACAATAACACAGTAGCTCATCCAAGCACAGCACACAAGCTGGTATCATAAAAATCAAGAAGCCCTTGGAATCAGAACGCCAAATTCAAATTGCTACATTGTCACTCACTAGCAGGATGACCTGGAGTCAGTCACTTGGCCCGTTTGTCAGTTTCCTCTCTTGTACAATCAGACGGTCACATCTACACCACAGAACTACTGCACAGAAATGTTTCTACTGCATAAAAAGAAAACCTTTTTTCTTTTAGTTGATTCTAAACTTTAATTCCCCACTAGCCTCCTATTCCAGACTCTTCTATCACTCCTGTAATCCATAGCAGCTACCCCCACCAACCTCCAAAGCCATCAGTGGTGACGGAAAATTATGGAAATGTTGTTAAGTAGTGGAGTGAGGAGGCCAAAACTGCTTTTTTAAATTCACCTTTCCTCTTCATATCACATTTCCTTTATAGCTTCATTCATCTCATTTTTAAAAAATTATTTTTCAGGAAAGATTGCCCTCCCAATTTTAACTTAGAAAACTCTTCACTTACGTCATTTATTCAATTCCAGTTTCACCTCTTGAAGTGAGGGGGTCCAAAATATTTCTACAAAGTATGTGACTACCGAGAGATGGGAACAACTGGGTTCATTTTGGTCATCAGTCTACCACAAGCAGCAGAAATGAGGCATCTCCCTCCATAGCCACAGTGAAATAATGCCCAGCAATAAAGTCAGGATGGATTTGGGTTGTTTTCTTTAGTGGATCTTTTCCCGATCATTCCGTCCACACTAGAGCACAGGTGATGAACATGGGAATTCCTCTACCATTCCAGTCAGGTCATCAGAAGTCAAATGAATAGAGATCTGTTAGACAGGGGAACGAATAGGGATTAGTAGCCAGACCACAACTAGTCCGCATTCAGGGTACCCGGCAATAGGTCAAAGCGGGGAATGGATGGCTTTGTACAAGCCAGGAGGGGCAAGGAGGGGAAACTGAATGTCCTAAGTGGCTGAACAGTGCAAGCCCTCTCCATTGTTTGACCAATGATTTGATAAATGAAAAAATGTACTTTAGCTGACAACTCACTACATCATCACTGTGTGCTTTTCTTTAAACCACGAGAGCCAGAGAGGAGGTTCCTTATTCTGTTTCAAATGGAAACGAATGATTTATGTTCTCACACATGGACCTGCAAACAGGGACTGTGTCATTGCAAGCTGCCCATTCAAGTGACCCAGCAGGCGTTCGTAGCATAGCGTGTGCCTGCCTCCAGTCTCTCCTGTGTATATTTCTGCTATGGTGATTTTGGGGTCATTTACACCAGGGAAAGAAATAGAGAATAATTGAGTGTGACAGTTTATAATGGCTGCCTTTGTAAGATTCTCTAGCATGCTGCGTCAAATTGGATAGCGAAAACATTATTTCAGGGAAGTAATTTGGTAAAAGATTAAAATGTATAAAAGGCATCTTTTATGATGTTAGGATATTGTGGCATAGACTTTACAGATGCAAGTAAGTGTTTACAATGTTTGTAATCAAACTACATGTTTTCATCAGATTAGCACACTACAGACACCTGCAGCCGTTTTCACACTTTTTTTTCCTATTCATCTTCCAAGAAAAGTAGGTTTCAAATATCTCATTCATCCTTTAACCATATCGCATAACTTTGAGTCAGTTACATACATGGGTGGATCAGAATCAAAATTATGCTGCCAGCATCTTGGCACCAGATTAGCAGTTACTACTTCTTAGTGGCACTTTAAATCTACTTATATTGCTTGAGTGTCAAATGCAATTTCATCATTTGAATCAGTGGTGTAGAGATACAGCTCTCTCCCCATTCCAAGTCCAAATCTCTTTCAACGATATTGATGTGATGAGTTTATGGATAACTGATTTCCAGTCACAAATTTTACACGTGGTATTCAGACATAAACACGAATCTTTTACTAGAGGCTGCCATGTAGGATGTGAAATATTTAGACTCATTGGCTTGTTTTGCTTTTCTTCATCAGGCAGAACTAATGTTTTGATCAATGGCCAAAATTCAACATATCTCTGCCGTCCAAAACAGAATTTCCTGCTGGGAGGTTTGGGCAAGAGAGTTTCTTGTAAGATATAAGTAATACAAGGGATCTGGGGACAAATTTGCATGTTCAACCGATTTTTAAATTCTTCCAAAATAATCTCATGGGAAATTTGCTAGTTCCTTATGACCGAGGAATTTAGAGTGTAGTGGTCACTTGTTGGATTTTGTTTAAAGAATGTGTCAGTTTGTAAGAAATTAAAAATAAAGAAAAACCCAGCTTTGGCAAAAACTTGGTTCGGGGAAATGGCTGCTCTCCAACACTGCTATTAGAAGTATTAATTACTACAATCTCTCTGGAGGGCAATTTGGTAATAGGTATGAGAAGCTATAAAAATGTGCTTTTCTTTCACCTATTAATTCTACTTCCAAAAATTTAACTCGAATAATGAATCAGGCAAGTATTTATGCAAACATGTGTATAAAAGGATGTTCAACTCAGCATTCTAAACTCCAGTTAAAATTAGAAACAATCTAAATGCTCCTTAATTAGAAATTGATCAAATAAATTAAGGTACATTCAAAAAAAGGAAACTATGGAACCATTAAAGTGATGATATAAATCTGAATGAAGTGCATTTATGATTCTACTCTGGCAACTAGAGGAGTAATTTTATGTGCATGGGTATGTATTTGTTTCTATATGTATTCCCATAAAGTCAGAAACAAAGTGAACAGAGTATAAACAACAGTTATACGGGGATAGTAGCACAATGATGGTAAAGACGATGATTGCTTTTTAATTTCTAGTTAAATTTCTTAACTTGGATTACTTGTATAAAAATAAATACACAGAAGTAGAGTAAGCTAATTCTGTTGAGTATATAAAGCAGAAACTAAACTGCTGCTCAGATATAATTTATTGTCCAGACCAGTCTGGCTGCTAAAGGACTCTTGAGGCCATTGGAATGTAGATAAGAGGGCAGGAGAAAGGCCAGGAAGGTTACTCCGATACAGCTTCCCCCGCGTGGAAGGAAACATCGGGTCTGTGGGCGAATCATTCCCACATAACAATTTTAGTCTGTGCAGTCTGATAACTTCAAGCATCAAAGGGTATGGTTTCTTTTCCAACTATCATAAATTTTATCAATTCTTAAATAAAATAAAATAAAAAAGATAAAATAAAATAGGTTATGACAAACCAGGAGAGCTGGGTCTCCTCCAGCATTCCTCCTCGCCTCCATCCCATCACTTCCTGACACTCCCTGCCCCGGATGAGGTATACATAACTTCAAGTTAGAGGAAGAAAAAATTATTTGTAAAAGGGAGGAGAGCTTTGGACGATGAGATTGCCAGGGAAGAAAGGCAGTTGAGGAACCCCTCACTGATATCTTCTTCACATTGGGAGGATCCACAGTGTAGAAGAGGCTGAGATTTTCACCCAGCGGATGTGTCCTGGGACTCAGCAACATAAAAGACGACCGAGGAGAGAAGGCAGTGTGGGATATCTAAAAACACCTCCAGTACCTACAACCCACAAGTGGAACAGAGGAGATTCAGGAGTGCCAGCTTGCCCAAGATACAAGTATAGAAAGGTTTGGGTCGTGGGGCTCTGGATGTCACGTGGTCAGGAGAAATCAGGTCTCCCAAAGCGAATGTGAAGAGTAGTTAGTATTGGCTGTTTGACAGCTGAAAAGTCTGAGGAGGATCTGCAACATTAAGAACGCTGCGTGGAAACTGAAATAGCCTCTCAAGAGAGCCGGGCAGAGCACCGACTGGGTGTCATCACCCATAACTCACAGCAGACAAGAGGGAGACTTGAATCCCCGCTTCAGTAAACCAGCAGGTGGCCACTCCTGCGTGAAGCAACTGCCCCCAGCTTGCATGAGGGTCTTCCTTCTCTTTCCCCTCCCGTTCCATTCTTCGGAATTTAGGTTTGGATCAGGTGGAAGAAAAGGAATGGCTAAGAGAAAGCTTTGAACTGGAATGAACCTGAGATAGCAATCCTGAATTTACACAAAAAAAGTTGAACTAAGAAATCACAAAAAAAGGGACTATATTAGTTATTCTGTTAAGAATCAGAAACCAGGCCCCATGAGCTAAGTTAAGAAAAGTTTCCTTTTGCATATATGGGTTTTGTGAACTATTTTAACTGTGGGTTTTTATAACCGCACCCACAGCTTCATTGTGCTGCTGTGTCGTCTTTTCTTCTAACCACTTCAACTGCAATTTGGTCTTGGGGTCCAGTTGAAAAGGAAAATTAAAATCTATCAAATGCGCTATAATTAAAAGAGGACCTGATTCTAAGGTTGTAGTTTTTTGGTTGTTTTTTTTTTTTAAGGCAGGCAATTCTAAGTGCTTCCACAAGAGAATAATCTTTCTCAGTAATTCTCTGGATTTCAACCAAGACCCTCAAATGAGATAAATCTAAAATCATAGCTCTTGACAGCAGTAGCTCAGAAGTGGTTGTTTGGAGGATGTAATCTCCATGACAACCTTGTGCTTATGGAGAGTTCTTTTTAGATTACATCAATGATACAAATTTCCTTGATGGATGACATAGTGGGTTTTAATACTCATTTTCTATTTCTTTATTTTGTGCAGATGATGATGTAGAAGGCTGAACCAAAAATAACAACCAACCTTACATACACCATCCCTTTGCAGCATTGGTAAATGACAGCTGTGGTCCCCACCAATGTCATTAGAAGGTGTTTATGAATAACAATCAGTTTATGGAGTTATCTAGGTGTCCCACCATACATGATCTGAGAATCTTAGAATCAGAGAGCTAGAAGACTTACAGATTTTTCTAGGCCCCTCTCACATCCCCGATTTTACAGATGTTGAATCAAAGGTTCAGAAAAGTGTTTTTTGTTTGTTTGTTTGTTTGTTTGTTTGGTTGGTTGGTTGGTTGGTTGGTTGGTTGGTTGGTTAAGATGATTGAATTCACTCCTGGAAGTACCTAGGTCTTGGGAAAGTCATTCTCAGGCTTCTTGTACTTGCAAGTAATATATTCCTATCTTGATTCAGTCCACAGAAAACATAATCCATGGAAATGTGTTATCAACCTAAAATCAGGCAGGACACTGTGGAGCTTTAGAGTCTGGCCTCTGAGGTTAGACTGCTTGGTTTCAAAACATGATGCCTCCATTCATTAGCCATGTGAATGGATAAGTAACTTGACCTCTAGCCTAAATTCCTCATCTGTATGATGGAAAAATTAATCGTGTCTACTTCATAGAGCTCTTATGATGGTTAAATGACTTGATCCATATAAAGTGTTTAGGACAGAGGGCTATATGATAGACTCAATAATGATATCTCTTCATATATATGGCAACATGAGCCCAAGGAGGAAACATACAATGATATGAGCACAGTGGTGAGTTGAGGGGACGTTTTCTTATTTATGTTTGCAATCTGTTTGCATACAGGTATCAAATTTACTGGAAATGGGTAGGGATGGGACATTGGTGAAAAAGAAAGACTAAAGAATTTTGAGTAACTCACCCCCTTGACTTTGGATATCACTCCCTTCTTTTGACTATTTTTTTCTCCCTTTCCTCTTATTTCTAAAATATTTAGAAAAGTTTTAAAGGAAATTGACAGCAGCTGATAGAACTCTCCTGGCTCCTTTACTGAACACTCTGAATACGTAGAGTGACCTAGATTAAAACACTGACTGTCCCATGGATATTTTAGAACTCCAGATGCAAACCCGTTTTTCCCTGATTATTCCTATTTCCTCACCCTAAGTCTCTCAGCTGGGGAATTCCTATTTGCAAACTCAGTGTGTCTTCATTTGGATGAATCCTGGGAACCCAGACTTCACGAAGCATCCAGGAAAACATGGGAAACCCTTCAGTTTGCCTCCTCAGTGTTATCTGGGGATGAGAAACATCTGTTACCATCCACTTTGTGACAGGGCATTTGATGAGTTTATTTTTCTGCTTTATTTTGAACAGTCTCAGCTCAGCGAAATGTTTTCCATAAAGAAGTAATTGTAAATAAGGTATGATAAGTTCACGCACTTAAGGTGTTATCAATTATAAAAACATTGTGAAACATCCCAACTATAATCATCTCCCATTATTGAATATATATATATATATATATATATATATATATATATAGTTAAGAGAAACAAAAGATTGTGCTATTGGCTCTCTGTAGAATAGCACTCAAGAAGCAAGCTATCTTTGTTAGTGGTTAACACAACTGAAAGAAAAAAAAATGCAGTGAAGCAGGTGCAAGGGTGTTTAGTCATTGAAGCATTGATGTAACTGTCTTAAGTCCCATAAAAGAGTAGCATTTGGCAGGTCTCTATATAAATGAAGTTCAGTTTGCCAGAAATGTAAAATAACACTACTGGTAAGTTAAAAAATCATATCCTATCAGAATTTCCCTGCATTCCATCCAAAACTTCTATGAAACGTTAGTAATAGGCTGATTCATCATGTATAAATTTCATTACAAAAAAAAAGAAAACAAACATGATAACTTTTCCACTCTTGCTCTGTAGAAAAGCAAAGAGCAAGATCAAAAATACATTTGCTAATTTCTTGTTCATAAAGACATACGCCATTTTGCTTTAGTGACTATTTCTCCCATCACCTCCACCTCGCTAGGTAGTAGTATGATAATACAGACAGTATATAAAATGATAAAAACTGGATTGTAAACTATCCTTTCTTTTGAATTAAATGGCTTTGGTTACATTATATAAATGAATATAGATAAGTTTACCTGATTGCAAACAGTCATTCAAATTGAAGTAATCCACCTCACCCATTCAAGCAGCTAACTGACTCAATAAATGTGTGACTGCAAATCAGATGGATGGCTTTAATCAGTGTTTACATTACATGGAATTCATAAATCATAAGGTCTAGAATTGTGTTTTCTTTTGGGTGTAGGGAGAGAATAGTCTGGGAAACAAGTTTTTGGATAACGTACTGGGAAAAAAATTTTTAACCGTTAAAGTTCTATTTACAGTCCACTGTGTCCCTTTTGGGTTGGACTTTAGCTAAATAAAATGAATGACAACCATCCTGTTTATAACTGAAAAATTCCTGTGGTTGTAGACCTTCAACTCCAGGGACTCAACCTAATTCACAGAGCCCCCCCACACACATACTCACACCCTCACTCCACTTTTTCTTATCCATCAGATTTTGTAACGACTCCACTTCCAGTCCAGAGATAAATGCTCTGGAAATACTGTGTAGGAGTGTGAATTGGTGTGTGTGAAAATTATAGTGTAGGAAGTTATTCACTTAACTGTTGACTGAAAATAAAAGTACATTAGATCAATTTATTAACCATAGATTGAGCTAAATGAGTGCCCAGAGGAAAAGATGAGGAAGAGGTCCTACCCTGGGAATGACAATCTAAGCTTCTGACTATTGATTCATATGAAACAACTCACCCAATTGGGTGGATAAAACTTCCAGGAAGCCACCCCCAGGGAGGAACTTCGTAAACCAGTTCCACAGCAACCGTTAGCATCCCCTTCCTGAACTGCCTAACTGACCATAAAGCTGCCTGGATATGAGTCCTTCCTGATGAAGAAGAGTGGCGGAGAAGGGAGTGAGGGAAGGCAGTGGCTCCCTTTTTGTTCAGTAAGGAGACAAGGGGTCTGGGAGAGGCTGTTGGTTCTTCTTCTGACCTCTGAGTTTCTCCACTTTTGTTCTCCAGACACATGAGTTGGGAGGAAGACTGGAAATAAACACTTTAGGTGCCAAGCATATCGACTTTTTCTCTCCATTAGCCAGGTTCAAAATTATATACTATGAGCAAACTTTTTTTTTGATATGCAATGCTAGGCAAAAACCATTCATGTGTGGCTATTCAAACTAAAAAGACCATTTTATTGTCACTAATAAAACATTGTGTTGATCAGTGTCTAAGAAAAGCTTCTAGTAGGGACTGGTGTCTTCTGAAATGTTAGTAATGAAAATTCTGCATTAAAAAATTTTGTGGTCTAATCAGTTTGGAAATCATGGGTTAAACAAATTTATGTGGGTTTATTTTCTGTGGGAATTCTCACAGCCTTTAATGTATTATTAATTAGCTCTCGTAGCACTAAACAGTATTATCAGACAGGAAAACAAAACAGAAGAGAAAAAAAATAACGAATTGCTTTAGGAAGGCAATCAACCACATCTACTACAATAATAATCCCATGTGTTATGCCCCTCCCCCATGGCCAGGGAAAAGGAACAAATAATACTGCTTTTAAGCATTAGTTATGTGTTTAGCAGTGGCCGCTAGCATCTCATCATTACATAGTTTTGGAAGGGTAGAGAGATAGGGCACAGCCAAACCTTGTGGGTCACTGTTATGTGACTTTGTGCAAATTATTTAACTTCTCAAAGCTTCCATTTTCTCACTCCTAAACGTGAGCTGATACCTAGCTCTCGGGTTATTGTAAAGCTTGCATGCAATTATGAATGCAGAGCTTGGCACGGAAATGATCGATTATTTCCTTCTTTCTCTCCGGGACCTTCACTCTTTTCTCAGCTCCCATCAGGTATTTGAACTTAAAGTGCCTCAGACAGGAACGAGGGTCACCGTCTTTCCATAACGTAGGTGGTTTCCCCCAGAGAACAGTCAGTGCTCAAGAGTGATTGCCTTTAAAATACCTTCTGTTGTTCATTCCATTTATCCATTCAGCTAGAGGCACTCTTATGTGAGGTATCTACTATGAATCAGGCACGCGGGACAAAGATAGACATAGTCTCACTTCACGACTGAGCTTACCGTCCAGCAGTGAACACAACAATTTAACTAAGCAATAGCGGTCCAGTGTGACAGCAGATCAGATGGGGGCATGCAGGGTGCTAATTGTGAGCCTAGGAATCCAGGGGTGGCAGTAGAGGTACTCTTCCTCTGATACACAGTGAGGGAGCCGGTGTAAAATACACATCCACAGTGAAATAAGAAGTGAGAGGCTGGAGTGAAGGAAAGAATGGAAAGTGCCTTAAAAATGGGCTTCTAACTTGACCTCCGTAGCTACTCGCAAAGATGGTAACGCAGAGTAAGTAATTTTTCTCAGGGACAAACACTCAGTTCCCAGTAGGGCCAAGGCTATTATTGCCCAGGCTTTCTGAGGTCTAATTGAGACTCTTCACCATTGTACCGTGTTAAGTGGCCGTAGGTAAGAGAAACCTAGAGAGATTTCCTTAAAGCCTCCAATTAAGAATGAAATGACCCCATCATTAGTTTCTTCATAAATAATTAGTTTCCTCATAAATAATGCTTCCTCAGAATTCTGCCCTTCATCTTCTCACTTCTCATGTTCTTCCCAAATTTTCACTCTGTTCTTTCCTATGTTGTAACATAACTGATCATTTTTCCAAAAGACCAAGGATTATGTTATTTTCATCTATCTCAATACCTAACTTGTGTTGATTGATATAATTAGTTGACATATTAGCTGATATTAACTTGTACTAATATATATAAATAAACCCTAGTGTTAAGTTGGATATTCTTTTGTTAAATGTAATAACTTCTCACTAAAATCATTTTGACCCTCAATTTTACTGTCACTGTGATTCTTTATACAAATAATTAGAGCAGAGGAATTATAGTAGTAAGAGAAAAAGTCTTCCCCTTGACTGATATTTAAAGTCTAAAGAAGTTATAGTCTTCTCCTTATAATGCCTTCAGGGGAAAAACATATTAAAGTCCAGCAGAAATTATTTTTTCAACGTTTTTTTTTAATAGGGAACAGTGTGTTTTTCCAGGACCCATCAGCTCCATGTCAAGTAGGTGTTTCAATCTAGTTGCGGAGGGTGCAGCTCAGTGGTCCATGTGGGGATCAAACCAGCAACCTTGGTGTTATGAGCACTGCACTCTAGCCAACTGAGCTAACCGGCTGCCCCCACAGAAATTATTTTTTATTCCCCCCCTTCCACCTGCATTTCTACACAACTGCAGATTAGTTATCTTTTAGTGTAATAAACATCATCAAGCTAAAAGTGTTCTAGAAAAATTATTAAGACGAGTGAAATATAATTCAGCTTGATCCACTTCAAGTCTTCTTCATTTCAACTATCTTTTTGGAAATAACTTAGGCTTTAACAAAGAAAAGGAGTATATTAGATACCAAGTTAGCCTTGGGCTTAATGGTTAGTTGTGGATTTGGGAATCTGTCAGAAGAACTCTATTGATGATGGATGGTGAAGTGAGGTGGATTCTTCAGCAGGCTTTACAATCCTATAGCTGTGTCTCAATGTTGAGAAGTTGAGGTTCACCTGAGGTAGGCTCTGGTGATTCCATTCATGGAAGCTGTCTGATGAGCAAGTTAACTTTATCACTAGATTTGTTTTAACCCTACCCTAAATGATGATCATCAACCTTCTTGAACTGAAATTGAAAAATGGATTTCCTGCTTGTTATTGGGAAATATCCACTCTAAATTCATGGAGATCTTCCTTCATTTGGCTTGATAGTCAAAATTTGGTTAAAGTATTTAACACAAGTCGGGTGGGAAAAATGTGCCTTGGGATATTTTTTCATAGTTTTTCTAGAATATTCTTTTATAACTTTGATTTAAGTTGAGCATTGACACCAAGAATGGAAATGGAAATGTCTCCTTTACTCATCTTCCAAGGATGTTTATACAATTCCATTTGTCTGCCTCTAATTCCTTAGGGATACAATTATTTTATTGGGTTTCCTGAAGGGTGTTTCACATATTTATATGGTTTGTTTAATTGACCTTTGTGAACAGAACTATTTGTCTTGCCAAATGAAGAGCCCACACAAAAGTCACACGCACAAGTTTAAGGAAAGGAGTTGAAGATCATTTGCTTGAATAAGAAATGCCACCATGTCTTCTAAAAAGATATAGGAGAAATCCAATCTTCATAACAATCACTGATTATTAAGAAATCCTACTTGAATTATCTGAGTACAAATCAAAACTATGCATATAAACCAAATACCCTTCAACTGCAAGGCTTTGTGTATTGATTGACTTTTTAAATCAAGGGTGAGACTATTAAGCCAAATGCACCGTGAAACTAGTGAAAATAAAATATTTAATAATTTGAGATGCCACAAAACCTCTGAACAGACAATGTACACTCACTCTACTACAGAATGACATTAAAGACAGGGAATTGTTTGGTAATTCTGGCTCTGGGTCTTTCTTATCTCCTGTGGTTTTTCTGTAGGACTGAAACTGAGATATACATAGAAGTCAGACAAAAGTCAGAACTCCATGAACAAAACATTGCATTCCCAGAAGACTTGATTATTCACAGGCAGAAAAGACTTGATTATTCACAGGCAGAAAGCACCCCCACTCTTGAGGATCTGCTCTTATTATCCAGATGAGACCAACACACACACACACACACACACACACACACACACACACATTCTTCTCTCCTTTACCAACCACACAAATGATAAAAGTCACCTCTATCAGTATTAAGGAAACATAAAGGGTCTCGGATAACAAATGTTTGGACACATTTCAACTCCCAGACAGTTTTAGCCACAATGACTCAAGAAATATATCCTTGGCCATTTCCTAATTTGTTTTTATTATGAAATAAAACTCCACGCAGAACATCATACCATGCACATTCTTTGTAAGTATTAAAATCCTTGTATACAAAAGGAGATGCCAATTGCATCCTTCCTACACCCATGCTCCTTCTTAATGAAACTTATTCACTTATACACCCCAAGGTCTGTCCTCATAGTTTTAAGTGAAAGTCATTTGGGGCAACTTGAACCATCTGGAGTACCCCTGACCCAAAATGGACCAGCCAGATTCCTTGGGAATTTGGAATTGAAATGCAGAATCCTAATTAAGTTTTGTTTGTCACTTCCAAGTCACGAAATAATATGGACAAAGAGAGCACGCATGGAGGTGGATGCTCAAAACAGTTTTTGAGACACAAACTGTGGTTCCTAATTTTCTAACCCCTAGGCATTGTTCCTCATGAGGCCCAGCTGTATTTCCTGCCTTTGTATTCTGTGAAGTACTCCTGGCTTATTCCAATAACTTCCGCCATTTTCTCTATGTTAGTTTGAATGAGTTAAGGGAGTTGCTACCCAACTTTCCCTAACTAAGATAACTACTATGATATTTATGTAGGACTAAATGTTTTCAGTTAGTTGCTGAAACTCTGTTTTAAAAGATTATGATATGCCATAATATGTTAGCAGTTATAGAAGAATAAAATAATAGACTGACCTTATATTTTCCAATCATATGCTATTTCAGAACTCCTTGAATTTTTCCCTTCTATATTAACAATTTTACAGTTTTATTTAAAAAAATAAGTTTATTTCCATGCCCAAATTGTATACCTTTTCAGAAAAGGCCAGATTATTTAACTTTCCTAACAAAATTCCTGTTTAAAAACTAAAAATAAGTAAATAAATAAAAACAACCTCCCTCCCAAAAAACCCTTTTGATCCAGAAACTTTCGCAAAATAGTCTTTGATTCTTAAGATAGCATTAAGCATCAGATGTTCTCCTGTTAAAGAGGAAAACAGTTTGGAATAGAGTTTATATACAGCCCTTGATCGTTGGCTGGGCACCCACAGGAGTTGCCTTTATGCCATTGGATTGAACCTAACTAAGAAATATTTGGGGGTAGTGATGTTTGCTTATTAAGAATGCTGGCCCAATATTAGCAAATCTAATATTTTAAGAGAACCTAAAAATCTATATTCTACATGAAAACACTATTTTGTTTTAAAATGCTAACATACAATTGAATTAGACACACACACACACACACACACACACACGCACACACACACACACACACAATCTTCAAATAAACAAACAAGGAGTTTTGAAGCACAATTTAGCCCCCTCAGTTACTGCTTTGCCTTACACTCTTATAATCTGGCTTTTACTAATACTGCTTGATTATTGAGGCTGCTGAGGCCCAGAAAAATTTATGTGAATTGCCCAAGGCCAAATAAAATTATGCTGAAAGTGGGGAATTAACATATTTTGTGGCTACACATAAAGATCTGCAAGGCAATAAATACATCTGGTTCTGACATCAGCTATCGAATGACCCTTTTCACTAAAACTAGCCTGTGTTTTTAGGTTTCTGATACTTTTAAATGTATTATATTTTTAAAAGTCAGAACTTCAAAATCATCCTCAACCCCAATACTCGGATGAGTTTCTGTCTTCATAAACTTGTCCTTGGGAGGGATCGGTAACTTCTAACTAGGGTCCAGGGCCCCAATTGCGTTCCTTTCCATCTGTTATGTATCACAGTGGTTACCCTCAAAGGAAACACATTGCATCATGTAATTCTGCCTTAAAAAATAAATAAATGAAAATAAAAAATAAAAACACTCATTTACATATATAAAGCCTAAGATCCTTAACTTTTCAATCTGACTAACTCAGCTCTCCATCTTACCACCCACACTTAATGCCCTACCTAAAACCCTGCACTCCAACAGCGAAGCTTGCTCATCCAAATGGGTTTAAAGGCATCTCACAGAATTACCGGTGGGGGAGGGGGCACTTGTAGTCTAATAAGTTTGGGGAAACTAGCTAACATAGCTAAACCAATTTGTTCAGTTGGTCCACCAGCAATTACTGACAGTCTTATATACTATGACGTGCTATATACTGTGACGAGCAGTGGAGATGCTCTGGTGAACAAGCAAGACACACCGCTGTTTCTCCTAGAGCTTAAGTCCTGAGCAGGAGTTTTTAGAGCCAAGGTTGTTTAATCAGAAAACAGTGCTCCTTAAGCACCTACAACAGTACAGGTTTTTATGAAATGCTCTCCTCTCTCCCGTTGATTTGACCCTGTGACCCTGCCTCTGCTCCCTTTCACAGGATTTCTTTTCTACCTGGTATGTTCTCCCCCATCTTTGATTCAACAGACCCCTCTTACATCTCACTGCCCACCAGCTCTAAGTCTCGTTCATTGAGGAGCTGCTCTGACAGGCTCAGGAAGGGCTGGCTGCTCTGACCTCTCTGCCTTGGAGCGCTTTCATAAGCTTCTTCACATGCTTTCCATCAAGGCTTGGTGTAATTTTGTTCTCCTGCTCACCAGATATATTGAGCAGGGGCCGTATTTTCATGTCTTTTTGTACTGTGCATTTCTTGCAGAGTGCTAAGCAAATACTCACTAAAACTCTCCCATGGCTTCCTGGTTCAGGCAGAATAAAAGCCGGAGTCCTTACAGTGGTCTGCAGGATCCTATATATTCTGGACCCATCTCCTGACATTCTGTCTCTCTCAGCTTACTGCAGGTGTGTGGGCCTCCTGGCGAGTTCTCACGCTCTGTGCACGAGGTTCTTGCCTCAGGGCCCTTGCTTTTGCTGTTCCCTCTGCTCAGAAAGCTGTTCCCTCTGCTCAGAAAGCTGGTCCCTGTAGGACTTCTTTAGCCATTTGCATAAAACAGCAAATTCCCCTGGCTCCGCCTGGACGCCCATGCTCCTACTCTGCTTTGTTATTCTTCAGAGTGCCATATGGCATACTGTGTATTTAACTACTGTTGCATAACAAACCATCCCCAAAATTAGACTTAATGACTTCTTGTTTTTCAAGATTTCGTTGGTTTGGTGGGGCTCATTCAAGCAGCTATTCAGTTGGGGAGATCAATGGGGCCTGGAGATAACCTCACAGATAGTCTTACCCATGATGCTAGCTGTCAGCTAGACATAGTAGTTCTCCTCCATGTGACTTCCCATCCTCCAGGAGGTGACAGTGGCTGCTTTATGTGACTGACTCAGAGCACTCTTCCAGGGCAGTGAGATGGAAGTGGCAAGGGTCCTTGGGGCCGAGGCTCCCAAACTCTTAACAGAACTGCTGTATTCTATCAATCAAGTCACAAGGGGTGAGAAAGGGATTCCATCTCTTGAAAAGGGGGCCTGCAATGAGTGGTGACCATCTTTACTCTACTACAATATATTTTCTAGCTTATTTATTTATTTGCCTGCCTGCTTGCCTCTCCCAATAAAATGTAAGTTCCATGAAGGTAGGGGCTTGGTTGTATTCCCTACTCTATCCCCAGTGCCTAGAACATAGTAGGTTCTCAATAAATATGTGTTGAAAGAATAAATAGTCTCAGTTGATCTTCACAAGCATCCTGCAAAATAATCAGTAAGTAATCCTTGAGGCTAAGGGCAGGTTCTGTCTTTCTGTCGCTAGTTCCTAGCACAGGACCTGGCCCACAGAAGTAAGTGCAGAAAAATATTTGTTGACTGGCTGCTGCTGTTATGTTTTCTTGGGTGAGAATTCTGAACATTGAGATGCTAATTTACTGACTTAAGGATTTATAACTATTGTTAAAGCTGGGTTTCAGTATTCCTCTTCTGTCTTAAAATCTGGTGTACTTCTTGCCACCCTAGTTCATAGTCATCTCACCAAATTACATTGTTTGCATACAATGGAGCGAACATCCTGCTGTGAGTTAGAGATACAATGAAGAGGAAAAGCAAATCTCATCCATGGACTCAAGACAGTTGATGTGTAGTATGAGAGTAAGACATTGATTAAATAGACACACAGACCTTGTAGAAGTGATGCTATGATGTTGTCTACCAAGGATAACGCTATGGGATATAGTTTTTTATATTAGAGAAACATCAGTGACCCAAACAGACATCCTTGCTTCCCATGGAGCTTCTAAATAATAGTACATAGATGGTACATCAGAGAGGCCATATTTTAATGATATAAGCATTGTGTTTGGATTCACAAGCCATAATCATATTGACTATTGGTATAACCTGGGGTAAAACACTTCAGTTTTCTGCTCCATGGGAATAATAATATATTCTTTAACTTGGGAAGAATGTAGTGTCCTGATATTATGGAGACTGCCCACCTTCTTGCCATATGTCCCTGCTAGTCTCTGGTAAGTGCCCAATTTTTTATCTCACTGAACTGAGCCTGAAGTAGATAACCTCACAAATTCTTTAGTAGCAAAATTCCTAGAATGGAGCAATCATTTCTGCAGACAAAAGACCCTGATTCTATATAGTTCTTACTCTCTGGTGAGTGGCTGCCTTTGCATGAAGCAGCGTCCCCTTACGACCTTGGTTTCCTCTTCTCTCAGTGAAGGAATTTGACTAGATTAGTTCTAAGGGCTAATTCCCAATAGAAGGTCTGCTCCTCCTCTCCCCCCCACCCCCCATTGTTCTCCAGCACACACATATGTTCCCCCACATGCACATTTTATAATCCTCTTGGAAATCTGTCTCTCTGTTATTCCATCTGCAAATAGGTACATGTCTATCACAGGCTGGGGAGGAGAGAATGGAAAATAGGAAGAAGCCCCAGGTACTAAAAGCGATGCCATCTATGTACCTCATGCTGAGATAGTGCCTGCTTTTCAGTTGTATGGACACCCTGTAACTTCTGACCAGTGCTCTTCTGGGGCAGGAGTGGAGGTCTGTATGTTCATTTAGCATTAAACTTATAGGCTTCGCAGCATTAGTTCCATGGATCAGGCCTTGTCTCTGAGCTGTATTCATGAATCAAGCTCATGGTGACCCTCCACGATCTCAGCTTTAGGGGAAATTTGTTCCAGGAAAGAAAGTGCTATTAAGTACAGAATGCAAGGGTAAGCAGAATGCTTTGCAAATAACTCCTAATAAACAGACGGGGCCAGGTGTGAAGCATGATTTATATCCTCCCATGGTACAAAGCCACATGTATTACAATGCCTTGGCTGCCGATGGTCATCTTGGAAACACGCCATTCTCCTCCAGGACATAGTTACAGGCTAGCACTCCAGGTGGGGAACAGCAATTCCTTGGTTTTCATCCACCTAGAGAAAACTCTGGGCCAAAATTAATAAAGGCACAAGAGCATGAGAAACAAAGGAGATAATGTGACCAATGGTGACAGGAAACCCTTCATGATTGAAAGTCATCTGGCTTGAGGCCTCCACTGGCCTGAGAAAATGTCTTCCTTTTAGTTTTAATAAAAAGCAAAACTTCCCACTCCCAACAATTTTTGTCCCCAGTGCTTCCATTGGTCCTGTCTCCCTGAGACTAGACAAGACCAGCCTCATGCTAGCTCATAGAGGTGATCAACTAGAAGACATTATTTTACTTTCCCCACAGGGTAGGAAAGAAGTCTTAGACAGGAAGAATATGAGCAGATAGAGGAAACGATCGCGAGGGAGATGATAGGAGAAAGAGGTTGGGAAAGAATAAAAATGAAGAGAAGGAATGATAGAAATGCAGCCTGGCAGAATGACTCCTGGTTGAACAGTCAGACCTGGATTAGTCCTGGTTCTAGTTATATGTGACCCTCAACACTCGCTTCTTATTTCTAACCCCCAGTTTTCTTATCTATAAAATGGGTTTCATAATCTGGAAGTACCCACAATCCCTTCCACTGTAAAAGTTGAAGCGTCTTTCTGAAAGATTGAAATTGTCCTTGTCTGAAGGACTCACAGGGAGACATGAAGATTCAATGTAATGTCAAATCTTGGGTTGTGTCCTGGAACAGAAAAAAAGGACATTATTGGGAAAACTGTTGAAACCTGAATAGTCAGTAGTTAGTTCATGCTACTGTGCTGTTATTAATTTCTTAGTTTTTATAAATGTACTGTGGAAATGGAAGATAGTGACATTAGGAGAAGCTGGGGGAGGGTGTGCAGGAACTCTCTGTCCTGTTTTGGAAACTCTTTGGTAAATCTAAAATTATTTTAAAGTTAAAAGTTAAAAACAAAATAGCCCTGATGGAAATACACTGCCCTCTCTTTGCAATTTGATTCAGTCCCATTTGTGTTGCAAGGCCCAGATCATGGTATTTATCTGGGAATGTCTTGCCCAGATTCTTCAAGAAATTTCTACCCTCTTTCTCAGTTTCCTTAGCTGTTGTATATCACAAAGCTTGAAAGTCTTCATTTCTATGGAATCCCTGATCCAGCATTCATTTGAGATCCATTAGGATAAAAGACAAGTTATTTTTCAATACAAATGTATTTGACGGAGCAAAAAGCTATCAGTGCTCATGTCTAAGGTTGATTTGCTTTGGTGGGATTAGAATCTCCCCCAGTACCCCATTGAGAAAAATCAGGGTTTTGTTAGTGCAAGAGGGAAATGAGGAAGGGGGGTGGGGTGGCTGGAAGCAAGAAGATGCATGGTCATCTAAAGGATGGCGTCAGAGGCATTCCGAAGGAGAAGGAAAAACAAAAGGATGCTGAAAGGCAGCACATGCAAACGTGTCTACCAACTGCCTTCCGTAAACCTTAGAGAGTACGTTTGGCTTTAGAGTGTTTCTTAGTTTGGGTTTCCCCAGAAAGATACGATGAATCAAGCAATACATGTGAGAGGTGGCTGCCAGAAATACTCATAGTGGGATGGGGAGAGAAGACAGGGAAGATAGTCAATAAAGTGTGCATTCCCACCAAGTAGCAGGAGCTTTATCCCACCAGAGACCTCTAAGAGTCAATACTATCTGGGGCTTCAGAGCTTTCCCACCCAAAAGGTTTTGCAGCCAGAGTGCGGATACACTCGCTGTCATCACCCATCATTGGCTGTCTGCTGTGTGTGTGCAGGGGGCTGTCTGGGACTCCTAGCCTCCCTTGGTGCTGCCACTGGGAGTTCTCAGGCAGGGCAGCGACTGGCTTGCTCACGGTAGGAGGGGATATGAATGTGCACCAACAACTTCTGCTTCCATCCGCTTTCTTCAAACTTCAGTCCTTCCATTGAATTGCTGGGGGCGCTTTGACAAGCTACACTGTGCCCTTGTCCTTGAGTTGTTAAGAAAATGAAGAGACCGATTGGGTAACAATATTTCACTCATGGCCTCTGACATGACAGCTACTCAATAATGATTCTGTCCCCATCCAAGCTCCCCACAAAACACATTCACTCTGACAGTGGCACATTCCCGTAGCTCCAGCCCCAAAGATTACACTAGGGTTCAGAAACCAAGTACAACTACGACAGCATCATTCCCGGCTGATACAGGGGATATTCCCCTGCATTCAAGGGGGAGAAATAAGGGTGCCGGAAAATAGAGAAACCAGCATCATGGAAGTTGAATGACTCTTTCACTGGATTTTTAAGGCCCATGTAAGAAAGCGAGAAGGTCTGTTTCCATCAGTATCTTTCTCAGGAGGTCTCCCAGGCATCACTCCCCCAGAAGGCCCCATTATCCCCTCAACATATGTATTACATATTCCAGCCTGTGGGTTTGAGGCACCAGGATATTTTTAACGAAGTACATGTATGGTGTTTTGCCAAAAGCTACTCATAGAAGAACTAGTATAGTTTCCATTTCTTGCGTCTTTAGGGAAAGATAATATTATAAACCATTATCCAGAGATTCTTCTTAAGACTTTCCCAGCTTGACAGCCCTTTCAGTTTCGTATTCTTTTCCTTGAAAGCTGAGTTTCAGTTAGTGACACACCAGTGTTTTCTGAAATCCTCCCTTTCATCCAAAATTCAACAAGTTTAAACATGAACCACACATTTTAAACATGAACTTCATGTTGCTAAACTTCAGATTACTGCTACCAGACAATGGAGGACCCTCAAGTAATTGAAATTTGGTGAGCAGTTCTTTTGGAAGCCAAGAAGAAAATGTGGATACATCAATCCAATATAATTTTTTTTTTAGCAACATCTTGCAGGGAATGGTTTGGAGACTTCTTATATCCAATTTCATCTCTCAACCATCCTATATTTATATCTCTATTTGGATGAGCCAAAGAAAACTACAAGGCTGTAATTATCTGAAAAGATCTGTTTATGCAAACAAGGCGATACCTATTAATAAAGACAAGTAGGCTAGTCCTTTCTCTTTCCTTAACTGAGAAAATTATAATTAAACCCTTGGGACTAAATAGGGCTTATACTACATAATAGAAGAGCAAGTTATGATAGAAAAAATACAAGAATTCAAGAACTAATTACTCACAAAATGTGGGTCATTTTTCCTTTGAGTGCATGTACTTGAAGGTACTCACACCAGTACCTTTCTTTTTGCCTTTCTCACTTTCAAATTCTCACTCCCACACAATCAGGATATCTCAGTGGATACTTGACTAATCACCCTACCTTGATCAATCCAGACCACAGATTAGATTACTTCCATTCATCATATCTCGCACTTTCTCAGAAATCCATAGCAGCTCTCTCCTTCTGGGGGCGGGGGAGTGGGGGGGAGTGACAGCTCCTACAGCTGGATGCTGGTGGCAGCCTAATGCCCACTACTTCCTTATGTAAATCTTCCCTTGTTTCAGGCTAGTCCCTTTATAGTCTCCCAAACACATCTCACCATTTCCTGTTTCTACATGTTTGGCATTTCTTCTTCGCTCTTATTCACATATCACCGAGCTATCAAAGGCTGACAAAAATCACACCTCCTCCATAAACCTCACTGAAGCATGAAAGGCTTAGGGGGCGGGGGGAGAGAGGAAGGGGAGTTCTACAAATAAAGAGGCTTTGAATCTCACCTTTACAATTTGCAAGCTTTATGGTGGAAGGTAAATTTCTTAACTTCTTTGAGTCTTCTTTCTAAGCAATTGTATGTACTTTATTGAGTTTTTGATTGGAATAAAGGGGATGAGAGGCAATTGTTCAGAAGAAGTGAATTGATTTATTTATTTGACAGTTTTTAAGTGCCTTATAATATTATAAAGTCATAATAAGGTCACTGGAGGAGCTTTGTGAAGCTGCCACTGGACTTGATGTGATTAAGAAGTACTAAGTCTGTGAGTAATGTAACTACAGTATTACTTGGTTATTCTACTCTTAGATATTTGCTAAGGAGAAATGAAGTGGTATGTCCATTCAAAGATTGTACCCAAACATTCATAGTAGCTTTTTTGTAATAGCCCCACGTGTAAATACCCCAAATGTCCACTAATAGGCAACTGGCATATCCATGCAACAGAATACTACTTAGCGGTAAAAAGGGGGACACTGTCAATACAAACAGCATGGGTGAGTCTTAAAATATTTGTGCTGAATTAAACAACCCAGGTTTTTAAAAAAGTGTGTATTAAGTGCATATTATATAGAATTCTGGAAAATGAAAACCAACTTATAGTGGCAACAGGCAGATCCATGCTTGCTGGGGTTGGGGTGGGGGTTGGATCAGGAAGAAGGTTATTACAAAGTGATACAAGGAAGCTATCTTGATTATAGTGATGACTTCACGGATGTTGACATGTCAAAATTTATCAAATTGTACACTGTAACTTTGGGCAAATTATTATGTGTCTGTTATACCTCAATGAAGCTGTTTTTTTAAATGAAGCATAGCTACCTTATTTACTTGGAGCTAATGCCCTGTGGAACCATGCAAAGAAGAAACGTGGCTGCATATTGGCAATGGATGGTAGGCACGTGTGCAGGTGAAAGATATGATATGGATCAGGAAAAAAATCTTCATTCTCCTTTTGAAAATTTAAGTGAGAATCCATACATTAGACATTCAAACTTTAGGAAGGCTCGAATTTCAAAAAAGTTTTTCTCATTTATTGCTGAGCTTTTTAACACATGGCCTTCAAAAGACATCATTAAATGACTCTCAGGAAGTTAAACACTCTTCTCACTTTTATCATTGTTTGAGGTGTATTTTCAATCATGAAAATGTACATCACAGCAGATCTTCCCTACTCCTCAGCCCTAAACATATAGGCTTCAAATCCCAAAGGCAAATCTTCCTGGGAAAAATAAAGAACTGTGAGTAGAACCTAGAGGGCGGATTTTGGCTAAGCCTAAAGGGGAACATCTAAGAGTCAAAAATGTCAGTAGGTGTTGGGAAATGCTTCTTTCTGTAGTGAATTGCCTGTCACAGGAGTATCTGAGAAATGCTGCATTCAGCAAGGTACCATAGCAGGGGAATGACGATGTGGGGCAGGTTCAGAAGGGAGGTTGAAACAGAAGATTCTCTCATTCCGTGGAGATGTCCATCCGAAACCATAGCATAGGCAGTACTGTGGAGTTGCAATCGTAGAATTGCAGTAACGTGTTTCTAGTCCAGTGCAGAATTCTTATAATTTCTGCACAGTGAGGAAAAGGTCCCAGAAGGCATGCTATGCTCCTGCAGCCTGCCACTAATTTTTAAGATAGTTTCTCCGGCTATTTATGGCATAGAGTGGCTAATTTTAACATGGTGGGACACTGTGCAAATTGACATTTAGAAAACATGCATTTGGCATCTTTCTCCATTTGTGAAGGGACTGACCCAGCGGGAGTTGACTGAGCCAGAGGAAGACCAGCCTTGTCCAGTACATTTTCCTGTATCCATCTTTGGCTTGTTTCAGGAAGAAAGATTCTGTGAGCACCCTGCTAACTACTAGCATTTTCTACGTGCAAACTTTCCCCTGGAAAAGGAAATTGAAATCAGATAATCTGACACCTCTTCCCCTCCTCCATTCCCAGGCCACTTTCAGCCTCAGAGGAGAATCTTATCATCTAATAATAACTTCCAGGTGAGAAAGTTGGCATTGTCAGATCTGCTTCCTCTTCTCCTTCTCGTACCATATTTACCCACCTATCTGCCTGAATCTGACTTAACCTGGGTTCCCTGAAAAATGCATCACCGAGAAGTATTGGCACAATGGGAAGGAAAAAGGGGCAGTATGAAAGGATAGGGCTGTGAGAAAGAAGGCTACCCACAGAAGGATGTGTAAACTGGTCTTATCTGCGAATGGTTATACAAGGTCTGACAATTTAAGTTCGCAAATTAAGTTCGACAATTAAGCAATGATGTTGCTAACCTTTTTTTGATACCAGAGGGATTATTCATTATGAATTTGTACCAACTGGGCAAAGAGTTAACCAAGTTTGCTATTTGGAAGTGCTGAAAGGGCTGCATGAAAAAGCTAGACAACCTAAACTTTTCACCAACAATTCATGGCTCTTGCATCACGACAATGCACCAGCTCACACGGCACTGTCTGTGAGGGAGTTTTCAGCCAGTAAACAAAATAACTGTATTGGAACACCCTCCTTACTCACCTGATCAGGCCCCCTGTGACTTCTTTCTTTACCCAAAGATAAAGGAAATATTGAAAGGAAGACATTTTGATGACATTCAGGACATTAAGGGTAATACAATGACAGCTCTGATGGCCATTCCAGAAAAAGAGTTCCAAAATTGCTTTGAAAGGTGGACTAAGCACTGGCATTGGTGCATAGCTTCCCAAGGGGAGTACTTTGAAGGTGACCGTAGTGATATTCAGCAATGAGGTATGTAGCCCTTTTCCTAGGATGAGTTCACAAACTTAATTGGCAGGCCTCGTATGGATAACTAAACCCCTGCTCATGCAGGAAAAGGACTAAAGCTACAGGAAGAGAAGTGTTGTGGGGTGAAATGCCTGGCTCTGCCTGGTTCTGTGACCTTGAGTAATTCCTTTCATCTGTCTGGGTCTCAATTTCTTTATCTTTATAATGTTGCCTTGAACTCTATAGTTTACTGAATAATGTGAATTTAAGACAAGCATTTATGAAAGAAATGAAAAAGAGCAGACAATACTGAGGGAGTATTCAGCCATTCAGCAGCAGTAACATATTCTGTGCATTTAGCAGGGTGCTGGAGGAGTTGAAATGTCATTGGCACAAAATCGCAAATTTTGAAAATTTACTAGTGTCTCCTTTTTCGTGTACTAAGAAATGGCAAGGCATGGTGATGATGTGAAGAGGGCTTGATAAAGATCCAAAGCAGAACATTATTAGGAAACTCAGCTGCCATTCATGCTGGTGAGACATGAGGATTGCTTTGTCAGTAAGACTTAACAGTCCCAGCTTCGTGGCTGTGTCATAAATGAGTTCTGAACTGTTATGCCCAAGTTACGGTAATTGCCTTATGTGGTGAAACTTAACAGATTTTCCCAGCCCTGTTTTTATGAATGATTAGAGGTTTCAATGTAAAAAATTTGCATTCTATTTTTTTGGGGGGGGTGTTTATCTGTATTGCCCCCTGGACATGTCATTGTTATAAACACACACACACACACACACACACTCTCTCTCTCTCTCTCTCTCTCTCTCTCTCTCGCTCTCTCCTGGATCAGATCACTAGCCAAATTTAGCCCTTAAATATCACTGCCTTTCATTGTATCTCTACATTTGCTATTTGACTCCTCCTCAGTGAGAAGAACATTAAAGCTAAGGCTTCTCTCACCACCAGCTGTCCTACTTGACCACTTAGCCAAACAAGAGTGTTTTTTATCTAAACGAATCACACCCAGAATCCCACAAAAATCATCTACGCATCTTTGGTTATTTGTTACAAGAATGCCAAACCTAGGAGTCTCTTCAAATCTTAGAAATAATATTTGTTTAAGTTATTATTTTTAAATCAGTCTCTGAAATCAAACTGAGGATGAGGATGATGTAAGGCATGAGGGAAAAAAGGATGAAGACTAAGAAAGGGAATTGCCCACAAAGAGTCATTAAGATCACCAGGAAGGCAACACTAAAAAAGAAAACAAAGAAAGAAGCATCAAGTCACATAAGAAACACAAAGTCGCTTTAGCGTGAAGGGCAAAGCATGGCACGTGAGCGACATATATTCAATAGCACAAGCTTGTCCACTGGGGTCTGGCCTCTCTGTCATTGGTTCTCCTGTGATTTCAGCCCCCTCTCCCACCACCATTTCACTCATACACCGCACACCCCCCACCACAGCAAAACACCCCTTTGTTCCGCCCCAACCCCCCTCTCCCACGATGCCCTCTCCTTCCTTTGTGATGTGGATCTTCTGCCTGGAATTCTCTCTGTTTGCCTCTTGAGTGCCCAGAGGGCTTGTGCTATCTGTGCTAACATTTCCTCTCTCATAAAGCCTTCCCTGACTAATCAGGGCTCGTCAAGAACCCTTTTCTCACAGCCTCCACAGCAATTTAGGCATGGCTATCAATGCTGGCATTTCAACAGTATATTATTATCGTTTGTTTACATCTTGCCACTCCCCAAACCTCTCTGCTCTCAGTATCGTTTTCTGGGAATTCTCTTTCCCTCCAGTCACATCAGTGGCTGCTTATGAACTGACGTTGACTCATACACATGGAACTGCGGCCAAGGCTTCACTGCTGCTGCGTGCTTACTAAACATTCCCACAGGGCAGCCATCACTGTCAGGCCTGAACTATCCAACCGGATTCTGCTCACATACTTATTTGTCGTTTATTTTCTGTCTCCCCAAGCCCACCCCCCTTTTTTTTTAAGTTTCAGGTGTACAAAGCAACATAATACACATTTAAACCCCACATAAAGTGATGACCCACCCCCAAAGCTACTACCCCTCTGACACCTTATGTAGCTGTTACAGTACCATTGGATACCTTCCCTGTGTTGTGCTCCACATCCCGTGACTATATATATCTATGTATTTAGTTATAGTTGACATTCAATCTTATTCTACTTCAGCTCTTCAGGTGTATAGCTCAGTGGTCAGGCATCTACACAGACTGTGGCGTGGTCTCCCTGATAAGCCCAGTGCTCATCTGGCCCCCTACACGATCTTTACATCATTGTTGATTATATTCCCTAAACTGTATTAGCTACCAATTTGTATTTCTTAATGCCTTCACCTTTTTCACCCTGCCCCTAACTCCATTCCATCTGACAGACCTAGCACCTATCTGGCGCCATACCTAGCTATCACAATATTATTGACTATATTCCTTATGCTATACCCTGCATCCCTGTGACCACTGTATAACAACCAACTTGTCCCATCCCCTGCTCTTTTGCAGCAGATATCTTTTGCTTAAACAAGTGCCTTTCCTACAATAGGCACTTAACACATATTTTTAAAAGTATTTACCCCAACGTGAACTCATTATCTTTCTTGCGATGTGTGTATCGTCTCCTGAGCTTCTTTGATTCATGATGTAACCATTTATCTACTCACTGAGGGCAGGATCCATTTTAAATCATTCTCCGTTTTACTCCTAACGTTTCATTGGCACATAAGTGCTTCTTGACATCCTCTTACCTCTTTCTACGATGATTGTCTCAACCCAGGCATTCATCTTCTGCTGAAATACAGCAATTGTCTTCACTTCTCTCCTTGCCTGCAGCCTTGATTCTCTCTGTCACCCACTACACTGCTTCACAATGCCATTTTTGAACATCAATCCTGAGTGTATGATTCCACTACTCTAAACTTTGAAATGGCGCGCCCTTAGCTTACAGGTTAGGCCTGAAGATGTCAAGCTATTGTGTGTGGAAATGTTAGCTATAGTCGCCCCTCCCATTTCATTCACGTGGTAGCTGTCTGCTATCTAAGCATTTACTAACCTAAGCATCACCTCCTGCATGAAACCTTTTACAAATCTCAGTCTTCCAGGTAGAAAGGAACGTTCTCTTCTTTGTGTGCCTGCTGGGCCTGGAGTGTAGGCAAAATGCCATATTTATTTCTTATCCTTTTTGTCTAGCACAGTTTGGCCAATAATACAGCTTCAGGGAAGTGTACTGGGAACATGTTGAATGTTAAGACTGGGAAGAGGTAAAGTGACAAGGAAAAGTTTTCTGAAGCACATAATTACAAAGCTGAAAGGATGTGAAAGGAGGAACATGGAGATATGGCTTATTGTATTTTGTGCAGAGAAGAATAACCCAGTGGATTTGTCTGGAACAGACAAGTCTCTCAGAGGACCCCTAGAATCAAGATCTGGCCATATAACCCACCCACCATGCCACCAGGCCTTTTACAATTTCTCCTTGCTTTTCTATTGCTTAGTGACAGATCCTAGAATCTCAGCCCAGACTTGGGCTACAGGGTTTCTGCTGAAACATGGTATTTCACAATGACAAATAAATCTTTCAGCCAAAGTAGGTGACAACTTACTTGTCTTCTGAAGACAGAAAGAGGCTGCTAAAACTTATCGAGCTGCACACAACTTCCTTACAGCTGTTGCTTTTGGTTGTTTGTCCAGAATGACTATTTGCTTTGGCTAATTCTTAATTAACTGTCTCTGGAAAACCTTTCATTTTAGAATCTTGTTCGGACAAACATCCACTGATAAATTCCTGTCGGTGGATTGTGGATTAAACCACGTAGTGGTAGTAGCGACACGAAGAGGTGAATGAACCTACCTTGCGTCAAACATTGTGATTGGATTGCAAGAAGGCTCCTGCACGTAAAATGCATTTTTAAGTACAGCTAGAAACAGTTAAATGAATACAAATGCATTTCAAAGGGGATTGACTTCATAGCAGCTTTTCTTCATTATATTCTTTGGCAATCGACTGGTCCTAAGATTACAAAGCTATTGTGTTGATGTTGTGGGCAGGATCTGTGATATCCTTTGGTATTATGAAATGATACACAACCTAAAAAATCAGCTAACGTAGAGTCGCAAACGAAAATTTAGACCCACATGGTTTCTTCGATCTGATTCATTTATCTACCATATGCACAAATTCCTGAACAATGAGCGGGCTAGCCACTACTTCCCCTTCTTCCTAATTTTGTCTGCTTGTCCCCTTCCTATCTGCCTGCCTATCTTTGTGTCCCTTACTTTCTCTGCATTTTGGCACAAAAAAGTTTAACTTTTTGGTACCTGAGAACACAGTACCACATGAATTAGGTTATCCCATACCTCAGTCTGATTTCTTTCCCCATCCTGATACCTGCTCCTCCTGAGTGGTTCCCATATCAGGGAACACTGATCCATTGATACAGTTGCTCTCTCTCGGAACCCCTTGGAATGTTCTCCATTCACAAGTCCTCTTGGTTCTCTCTTCAAGGTCTGTCCCAAATCTGCTCACTTCTCACTGTGTGCACTACCAACATGCTGGTGTGAGCCGCCATCCCCTGTCCCGTGGTGGTTGCAGTGGCGCCCCGACAGTTCTCCCTGCCTCCGCCCTTGTTCTCCTAAGATCTCCCCTCAGCCCAGCAGCCCATTGGCTTAATACCCCTCAATGACTCAGCTACTCGGTGTCCTTTAGTTGCTTCCTTTATCCCTCAGAGTCAAAGCCAAAGCCCCTAGAGTGCCCTACAAGGCCATACATAATTTGGCCCTTGATATCTTTTCTACCTCATCCCTACGACTTTCTCCCTCACTCGCTCTGCTCCAGCTCCTTGCTGTCTTGAACACGTCAGCAATGGCCCCTTTCAGAGAGCCTCTGTGCAGGGCCAGTTTCCTGCGCCTTGAGCTCCTTTGCTCCACCTGTCTTCATGCTATCTTCTAGGGATCTATGAGTATAAATACGTCTTTCTTCATGACAGTCATTTGTTTCCGTGACTGCATGTCTTGTCCTACCTGCTGGGTACATTTGAAAACAACTGGCATGGAGGGCAGGATAGCATCCACCAGATGGAAAAGATAGGTCCTTAGGCTGCTCTTGGCTTGCTAGCTGGGTCCAACAGATGGCGTCTGCTGCCTGGAAAGACACGCCTGTTTGTTGGCACACGTGCTGCTTGACGGCTACTGCACTGTGTTGTTTTTGTCATGTGTTGCCATGAGTTCCCAAAGGTTGAATAACTGTTGAAAATGAATTAAAAAGCTGAGCCATCCCTAGGCTTCCAAGTAGGCTGGAGTGTCCAGTATCTGAGACTGAGCACTTGGGGGCAGCCAACTTATTTCTCCATGTCGGCGAAGTACCCAGGGTCCAGGATGGAGAGACTGGGGATAGGGACACACAGGTATTTAACTGCATCGGTCTTTCAAAATGGCCCCCCCAAAGGGAGGAGGAAGGTTACCCTCCTCGTGCCAGTGGGGGAGGCTAATCCATGCACAAGCACTGCTGACAAGTGGTGGGGCCAGCTGAGTCATTTATATGAAAGTCCAGGATGCTATATGCTCCTGGGGTCACTCAGTGAACCCCTTTTCCTTCTGAGCTTCACTGAGTCAAATTTTGGCCTGCTGCATAGAGTAGTGGGAGAGTCCTCTGTGAGAACACACACTTATGTGTGTTGTGGGCCATTCGTAGAGTCAGTGTGAGAGACTCAGGGGACCATAGCACCCCACAAACAATGTTGTTTAGGTGGCAAACTTCTCTGCTCTTGTCAGCCTGTTACTGTCATGATTGGTCCCCCAAGCCAGTGGGGTATAGGTGGTCCTTTTCCTGGAGACTAGCCACTAAATGTTTAATAAAGGAGGAGAAAGGAAAGGGACAACTGGTTCCAGCTCCTCCCAAGATGCCCCAAGAGGTGGTACACTCAATTTAAAATATTTGTAAAATATGTAATCAACATTCATGGGTTCTCTTTAGTGCTGCTTCTCATCAAGAGCAAAGGGTCTCAAACTCAAAAGAAAGAATTTGGAAAATAGAGCTCATGCCACTATTGCTTTCTTGGATGTAAATCCCAGCCCTCTGAGGTTGAGTGGGACACCCTAGAAAGGGGGCCACCAATCACAACAGAGGTCACTGAGGATAGACAGGAGTTTATCAGAGAAACACGCCAAGGAAAATAACAAAGGAAAAAAATTGGCCAGGTACACAAAGGAAACCAAAAAAAAAAAAAAAGGAAGAAAACAAGAAAGATAAATTTATACACCTAGAGATCTAGAGATACAAGCCATTCTAAAAGGTTTTTAAGGGAAAAAAGAAAGTAAGTGTGTGTGTGTGTGTGTGTG
>NW_017731805.1:660743-664810 GCF_001890085.2 Hipposideros armiger | reverse complement strand
AAAGAAAGAAAGAAAGAAAGAAAGAAAGAAAGAAAGAAAGAAAGAAAGAGAAAGGAAAGGAAAGGAAAAAAAGAAGAGAAGAGAAGAGAAGAGAAGAGAAGAGAAGAGAAGAGAAGAGAAGAGAAGAGAAGAGAAGAGAGAGAAAGAGAGAGAGAAGGGTTTGTTTGGAGAGCCTGGGACCAAAAAGGCTGCTTATAAGGCAGGCCACTGAGCCCTCTCTCTCTCTCTCCCTCCTTGTTTTCCTATAATTGCCTAGAAGCCTTTCACTGTGAGCTATCAGCCAGAAACAGAAACTAATAAAATCTCTGCTGTCTTCAGGTGGCTAAAAGCCTTAAAAATGGAGTGGGGGAGGAAGGGGTGGAGATAGAAAAACAACCCTTGATTAGAAATAAAATATCTAAAATTATTTAGAAGCAGCAAAAGTTGTTGATTATACCTGAGTATCACAATATCAGCAATTATAACATAACTAAAAAAATGTGTCCATCAGAAAGTAGAATGTCAGCATTGAATGTTGGGAAAAGATGCATTAAAGACAAAATATTTGGCAGGATCTGTCCAGTACTGTGTGTAGAAATGGGGCCTTAGTTTTCAGATTTGATTTCTCCAAGTCCTATGACAAGTATGGCCTCATTTTGTATTGAGAAATAATGTGCATAGTGATGGGGAGTGTCAGCTATGATATCAGCATCCTTGGGTGTGATATGAACCTAGACTCCACCCATCTGAGCAGAGGGATGTTGGATCATACATTTAACCCATTTAACACTCAATTTTCTCATGTGAAAAATGGGGTTGATGAAAATGCTATGTAGGATTGTTGTTGGGATTAAGCAGTTTGGCACCATGCCAAACAACTGTAAATGTGGGCTGTGAATTTTATTTTAGTCTGTATAGGCTATGACTTTACTGCATTGGCATATCCTGTACAGTTGCTCTTATTACCATCTCATTAAGTCACCTTAAAATGAGGATCAAGACAATGTAAGACTATTTTTCTGTGTTGTTAAGTGTTTGTGTTTTTATGTGTTTTAGTACCTGGCCTAAGATCCATCCAATAGTAAGTCTTCAAGTAATCCTATCTATGAGATAAGATGGTAATAAATTTGTACGCTGATTATACATCTGCATTATGTAAGCTTGATTGTAAAAATAAATAAATAAATAAATTTACAAGTATTTTGAGGAACTGAGAAGAGAGAGGAAAGATGGCTCTGAAAATGTTTAGAGAATAAAAATAGTTAATACAGGGCCGGCCGAGTGGCGCGATGGTTAAGAGCTGGCTTGGGACGCCAGAGGGCCCCGGTTTGGATCCCACATATGAGGGCCAGTGACACTGCCCTCTACAGCTAAGATGCTGAACAACAGCTCAGCCTGGAGCTGGGCTGCCATGAGTCGCCGGCGACGGCTAGGCTGCAGCCCCTGCTGCAGTGGGTTGCCATGGGCTACCGTACGTAGCCAGCAGCCAGCATGAGCAGCCATCTAGAAGCCAGCGACTGATCTGCCTCGCCCGGGAAGAGCGCAATGATGGTGCCAACTTGGGCCAGTGAAGCGACGTCCTCCACAACTAGACTGAAGAACAAAAGGACAGCAACGTGTCTGTTTCCCTTCCCCCAATTCCCCAATAAAAATCTTAAAAAAAAATAGTTAATACAGGTTAATAAGTCAGTGCCTCTCTAATAAGGTCAAGAGAGACTGACCTTATCATAGAACATGGTAGTTTATGTTGAGATTTGTCTTTGTCTTACTTTAATGAACCTATAAATATTTATAATCATTTTACTAATCCATATCTGACATCAGACTGTTCATACTGTTGGTCTCATAAGAGGTACGCTTTCTAAATTATCCCCTTTTGAAGGATTTTACTACCCTAACTTCTGTGCTTGAGGAGACTCTATAAGAATTTGGCACCAAATTCCATGGAATACAAAAGAGGGGAGCACTGGCTCTTCAGGAGCAGAAAAGTGTAGTAGAAAGGGCTTTGTGCTGGGAGTCAGGACAGCAGGCCCTAATCTGCGCTGAGCCTGGGTGAGTCACACAACCAAGGGTGGGCTCCATCTTCCATCTGTAAAATAAAGAGGCTTGTGCATCAGTAAAGCTCTTTGAGGCCTCACTGTCTGAGATTCAGTTACTCTACAAGCATACCTCATTTTATTCTTAGCTTTATTGCACTTCACATGTGTATATTGCATTATTTTTACAAACTGGAGGTTTGTGGCAACCCTGTTATAAGCAAGTCTATTGGTGCCTTTTTTCAACAGTATTTGCTCACTTTGTGTAGCTGTGTCACATTTTGGTAATTCTCGCAATATTTCAGTTTTTTTCATTATTATTATATTTGTTATGGTGATCTGTGATCAGTGATGTTCGATGTTACTAGGGCAAGACCCTCCACCAGAAAAAAGATTACACTCACTGAAAGCTCAGATGATGGTTAACATTTTTGAGCAATAAAGTATCTTTTAATTAAGGTGTGTACGTTGCCTTTTAGACAAAATGCCATGGCACACTTAATAAACTACAGTATAGTGCAAACATAACTTTTATGTGCACTGGGAAACCAAAAAATCGTGTGATTTGCTTTATTGCAATGTTTGCTTTATTGGGGTGGTCTGGAACCAAACCCTCAATATCTCCTAAGTATGCCTGTATTTCGAACAGACCCTAAGAAAGGTGTAACAGAAATTCTCAAAGATTTTAATTGGTTCAAAGAGAAACAAGGGCTTTATTAGATTTTTATGGCTGCTGTAACAAATTACCGCAAACTTGGTGGCTTAATACAATGCAAAATTTATTCTCTTTTAGCTCTGGAGGCCAGAAGTCTGAAAGTTTCACCAGGCTAAAATCAAGGTGTTGGCCGGGCTGGTTCTTTCTGGAGACTCTAGGGGAGAAGCCTTGCTTTTTTGAGTTTCTAGAATTTTCCTGCATTCCCAGAGCATTCCTGACACATCACTCCAACTTCTTGCTTTCATCATTGTATCTCCTACCTCTGTAGTGAAATCTCTCTCTGCTTCTTCTCATATAAGGATACTTGCAATTATATTTAGAGCCCAGCAAAATAATCCCAGATCATCTTTCCATCTGAATCCTTAACTTAAGCCCATCTGCAAAATCTCTTTTGCCATTTAAGGTAACATTCATAGGTTCTGAGGTTTAGTGTTTAGATATCTTTGGGAGTTATTATTGAGCCTAACAAAAACAAGCCCCAAAATCCAATAAATGAAGTTGTACTGGACCAGTGGGGAGAGAAAAAGGATAGAGGTTGCTTGACATTCGATTTTGAAAGTCAGTAGAATTTTGACCTGTCATACTAGGAGAAAATTAGCGTCTGATGTAATCTAGTGCTAACAATATATGGGAATATGGAAAACAGATTTTCCCAAACTGTTATTTTTGGAGGGCAGTTTGGCAATATCCATCAAAAATGTATAATGTTCGATCCAGTAGTTCTACTGTTTTAAATTTATCCTACCAACATACCAGTAAAATGTACGACTGCCTTTATATTCAAGATGTTCTCTGTAACTTTGGCTATAAGAGCAAAACTTAGGGAATCCAATATACCCATTGCTGAAGGGCTGGCTTAATAAATTGTGCTGTGGACACACAAAGGAGTCCTCTTTGGCTATTAAAATAAGTGGTGTAATGAAAATATAAGATATATTATTACGTAACAAAGTTAAGGTGCATGGAAAAGTAAATATTATGACCCATTTTGTAATAGGTTATTTATAAACTGGAGTGGGCATTTTTTTTTTCTGAAAGCATCTATATCTACATCTGTATATTTCCTTTTGTGAAAGGAAATTTTTAATAGCAATTTCCTTTGAGAAGAGGGGCTATAGGGATGGAAGAATGTGTTTCCTTTCTGCCTTATGCTTTTTCTGTTCAGCTTGAAGTTTCTAGTTATGTGCACACATGTATAGCACAGTGTTTAAAAGTGCAGCCTCGGGCGGCTGAGTGGCATGATGGTTAAGAACTGGCTTGGGATGCCAGAGGGCCCCGGTTCAGATCCCACATATGAGGGCCAGTGACACTGCCCTCTACAGCTAAGATGCTGAGCA
>NW_017731805.1:654483-659467 GCF_001890085.2 Hipposideros armiger | reverse complement strand
CATGACTTTTCTGACAACCATATATATATATATATATATATATATATATGCTGATTCATTTGGTCTGATGTTTTGAAGCTCTCAGGTGGACCTGCTGTGTTATATAATCAGAAGTAATATGCCACCTAAATGATTTAACTGCTTTGATCCTCAATTTCCTCATGCATAAAATGGGGGTAATAATACTATCTATTCCATAGGAATGTTGTATCAAACAAGGTAATACCTGTATAATGCTTGGATGTGATAATGTTCAATACATTTTAATGGAGGCGAGAATGGGTATTGGTGGGGATGTTCGTCCTTTGTGCCTCCTGACTGGAAGTAGACTCTTCCACCAATCATCGAAATAGTCCAGATAAATTTACTATTTACTCCTTTTTACTATTTACTGCTATACTTTATTTCAGCTGAGGCTGTGACTAGGGAATCAGGGTTTTGAATAATCAAGAATCACTGTCTGCAGACAAGGTTTAGCAAAGAGACCATCCGCTGGCTTTCCCCTTTTTCTGGCAGATGTGATAATGCAGGGTGGTTCGATTACCTAATTTGAACGTCAGCCGTTAGCTTCCTGGAAAGTAAGCGTCTACGTGTTAGATGAAAGTTTTCTCATCTCAGGACTCCCTGCTGAGGCTTTATAGTTAAGTGAGAGCAGGTTTTATACAATTAGCCACATGTTTGGGCAGCTCAAAGATGGTGACAATCTTCTGATCCTTGTCACTGGAACTTGGCAGTTTGATCTCTACCCAAAGTTACAGGAAAAGGAACTTAGCAAAACTTGAAGAAACATAAAAAAAAGGGGGAAAGACAGAGCATTTTTTCCCCATGTTAAAAATCAATTAAATGTGATCCTTCTCCACCCTTATTGAAATTCCCCACATGTAAAATTCCAAAGCACAGACATTCACACACCAAAATGTGAGAAAGAACCGAAGAACATAAATCTCCATTTGTCGACAAGGAAATGACTAACGCCATTCCTGCTATTCCCTTCAGTGTGAGAAAGCCCAGTAAAGCAATCCCAAGTAAGCACTCACACATACGTGTGTGTGCACACAGACACGTGTGCAAATAAATATGTAAGCATGAAAGGATAAGGCTGTTCTAGTGCTTTCTGTATCTTCTGTCTCTGATTCCATTTTGTCTGAAATGACAGGGTTGGTGAATTTCTTGTTCACTTTCTGCAGTTCACCCAAATATCAGTGTCCCCTGGCTCCTTGACAGGTAGATAGCCACATTTATGATTTGGATGGCAGATTGCTCGGCACTTGGGAGTAAACTATAAAAGTGTGAATATCTGAGTCACACTGATATTGAACTTAAACACAGAAATCACCCATCACCATCCTACCAATAGTGTCAAGGAATGAAAGCAAGTCTTATATTAAAAGCCAAGAGACCTGGGTCTCATGTCTGCCTCTGCCACTGTGTGATGGTGCCTGCGTCTTCTCATCTTACCAGGCCTCAGTTTGCTCATCTGTAAAATGGGAATAGGAGTGATTATCTCGTAAGTCATATCTCATAAGCCTGGCTCCCTCTTCCTTAACCTCATTCCATTTTATCTTTTTCCAAAAACTTAATATTTTCTAATGATGATTCAAAATATTCTGCTTCAGCAGACAGATTGGAGGCAAAGTTTCTTCTGTCAAGTGTAAATAGGGTAGACATAGGATTATGGTAATGAGGGAATGTGCCAAAACATAGCTGAGGACACACTTTCTCAGTATTACCCAGTCAACAGTGACATTCTGAAAGCTTGTTTTTAACATATGTCAGTGGCTAGGATAATGAAATAACATCAACGACCAAGAAATTTAATGTTCAAATCGGATAGTGATAGATGTATATTCACACACACCCATATTTTAAAAATTATATTTTCATTAGCTCTTATTCTAAATCAGGGTAGAACACCACCCCCACAATCCCACCCACCTCTTGCGTAATAGGAGGGTAGCCCGTTTTCTTTAGCACCACACCATTGGAGAAACACCAGAAGAAAAAAATAAAAGGACGAGGGGGAAACAGCAGATTTAGGATTTCGGAGTCCAGTTAAATGGCAGCTATATCTTGGCTTTCTCCTGTGCATCCACGCTTTGGAAGCAGGAGGCAATTGTCAAAGGCAGAGTATGATTTGTTCCTGATTATGAAAGGCACCTCCTTTTCTCTCTCCTTTCCTTATGAATGCCACATGGCAAATTTATCAGTTCTTACAGGAAAAAGAACAAAGGACATAGATAATCATGAAAATATGTTCTGCATATAGATGTTCTAAGTAAATGACATTTTAAAACTTATTTTGTTAAATTGAACACTCATGAATAGTTATTGAATATAATGAATCCAGTGCTTACATGATGCTAGGTTTTTAAGATTAATATTGAGCTTTGCATAAATTGAATTTAAATCACCAATTCTTATATTAATGGAGAGACACCATGATGAACAGAGAGCTGTGGTAGGGATAGCATTGTATAGCAAACTTTACAAAGGCACTAGATAAATACATGCTTATTAGTGTTGTTTTTTTTTGTTCTTTGGGGAAGGTAACTTTTCAGCCTAGAATTTCAACCACCTCTTTATGGACCCACATCCTCCTGGGCAGCTGAACACTGGCGGTCTTTCCTCTCCCACAGCCATGGCCAACCACAGCAAGAAGCTGCTGGGACCATGTCTGGTCTCTTCAGTCTTTCCACATCTTTCTCAGGCTTAACCAGAGTCTACATGAAGGAGATGGCTTCAGAATGTTCTGGATGTTTGGCTCAAGGCATTGTTCCCCTTTGCTGGCCTATAAGGAATAGAGGATCTGTCAATCAGAGATGAAAAAGGGTGGAACCACCAGCCATTGGCAGTTATTCCTCAGAGATTTGCTTGTGATTCATGATAGCTATTTGCCAGAAGCAGGGGAAGAAAATCATCTGGGAAACACCCTCAATAAAACAAAACAAACATTGTGTGTGTGGTGGTGGGAGGGGAGTGAAAATAAAGGGGACACAAAGTCAAGTTCCCCTGAGGATCCCTAGCAGTCTTGCCCATTTTTTCATGGAAAGTAGAAAAAAACTCCGATCTTGACGTTGTAATGCCTGGCTCTGACACTTATTGACTATATATCATTGGAGATGTTACTTCCCAATTCTGATAGTTTCAGAGCTCCATGGAGGCGGAGACCATCTCTGTGTTTTTTGTGTTTTTTTTTTTTTTACTGTATCCTCAGTTAAAAGACAGATCCGCTGCTCAATAAATATTTTTTCGATGAAACTCTCCTGGCCTCAGTTCCCTCGTTGTCAAGTAAGACTATGGAAGGCATAGCCCTTAGGGCTGATGTAAATTGTCAGTGAACTAATGAACAACGCCAGAACACAGTAGGCCCTCAGTGAAAGGGCCTACAATTAGTGGAAGTGGAGATACCAGAAAAGATATTTTTGTTCCGAACTTTATGGCTTATTCATTTAACTTACAGGCATTAACTTGTTTTAGGTTTTTTGGGACCCATGTTTTGATGATCATTTAATAGTCCTAGAAGAAAAAGAACCAAAGAACAGTATGTCACTATTTTGGGTTTTAGCTCATGGCATAACTAACTGTCCCTAAGGTGATGAAACTAGCTTATTCCCTTGTCAACTGTACCTTTCATTTTAATATACTCATAGTTCTCTTAATTTTGTGTCAGTTGCAGTTTTCCGAACCTCGGGTGTGTTTTGTTTTTTTCCAGGAGATAGGGTTCATGAGAAGAATAAAATGAAGATCATCTCAGGGCTTCGAGAGAAAATCAAATCAGCAAGCCTTTGAGAATTCAAATCTGGTAACTGAGTCCACAGTGTCCTCATAAACTGTAGGGAGGCGGCTTTTTACCCACCACTATCTCTGAAGGACCCGGAGGGTCAGGGGCTAGTAAAGGGCCTTTACATGGTTACAAAAGCTGTTCTAGTCACAGGGCTTACCTGTAAAGCTTGCTCTGCTTCTCCTTCTTCTCCCCCCCCTCCTCCTCTCCCTCCCCTCCCNAAAAAACTCAAAACACATTTAGACTTACTAATATTGGAACTGAAATACAAATAGGATGTTGGTGACTTTAAAAAAAAAAAAAGTGCAGCCTCTGCCGGAATTTGAATTGTGGTACAAATAAGGTGCCAGCTTCCATAACTGTAAAATGGGGATAATAATATACTGTATCCATAGTCTTGTTAAAAGGATTAAAAATAAATTACCCAAAGCACTTAAAACATGCCTGATACATTGCAAGTTCCTAAAATATTATCTATTATTACATGTTTTTATTTACCTAAAGTTAATAAAGTTATTTACCCAAAGTCAGTAAATATTATCTAGGCAGTAAAACTATGGGATATTTTTGTTGCTTCTGAATATTATCTGGATTTCAATGAAAGCCTACTAAGCGCTATTAAAAGAGAAAGAGAGACTATAACTTAGCCTGGGCCTGCACAGTGATGAGGAGATTTTAGAAGTATTTGAGCAGTGGAAGCTCATAGCACAAAAGAACATAGCTGACACTTCTCTAGTCCGTTATAGTTTACAAAGCACTTTCAGGAATCACTCCATGTTTAAATACCAGAATGGCGATATTAGCAACACAGAAAGTTCAATGACAGGTAGTAAGGTCAAGGCTAGTGTCTGAGACTCAGTGATGAACTTGTGATGGGTTCGGACAGAATGTTGTCATTGAGAGGTTATGTACGTAATTAGAGAGAAATTAGTAAAATGCAAAAGTTAGTAAATCAAATAACAGTTTAGAGCAACAGAGAAGTTTATTATAAATTTCTCTATAATATACATTGGGAGTGCTAAAAAATGCATACAGATGACTTTAATTCATCTTTTGTTATCAGTATGTATTGAGTATTACAGTTTTAATAGTTTTTTTCCTTAAGATGTATGTACATTTTCTTGATGTTCTTTCTCTCTCTCTCTCTCATCATATATATATATATATATATATATATATATATATATATATATATATATATAT
>NW_017731805.1:627069-648108 GCF_001890085.2 Hipposideros armiger | reverse complement strand
CCTCCTTAGCTTTCTCCATCACCTTTTTTTGTTTTGTTTTAATCTAGAAGACCATGGGGGAGTGGCAACATTCTCTCAAACCAGGCCCGTTTGCTTCTTTATTCATTCATTCAACGCTCCTGGTTTAGTTACTGGGAATAATTCATGAGAGTTATCTGATCTTCATATTCCCTTGCAATACAGAAGGTCAGCCCCCAGGAAAGCCTACTCCTGGTCATTCTGGGAGTCCTGGGGTAGTATCTCTGATATACCCATGAACAAATTCAACAAGGTAGGATGTGATAGTTGACATTTTCCCTCTTTCACTCTGGTCCCTCTCTAATGAATCCATTATTTTTGCCTCAAGATACGGGCACTGTCACCTTCCACTGAAGTCCCCAAGGTACCCAAGTATACATTGTTCTTGCTTTCAGTCACTGGTTCTTCTTCCTCATGGATAGCAAAGCATGGCCCAGTGACTTTCAAAGTCTTCTGTAAATAGTATGTTTTCATTGTTTCTGCTAGCACTTTTGTCTCCCAAACCACTTTATGACTGTATGAACTAGAGTGGGACAACCAGGAGGACAGACACTCAGAAAGCCATTCTTTTTAGAACCCGGCTTCCTTGATTCTCTTTTCTTGAGATGACTTCTCCCCCGGGAGACTCCACTGTGGGCAAATCTGAAACTCAGGCTGGAACACCGTTTTCCATTTCAGATGATACGCACTTGCTGGCTCAGACTTGAGCTCCTGCTTTTCTCGTCTCGATGTCTGTGGACCCACCTTTTCCTTCATAACCATGTCTGTACTTCATTGCTCATTCATTCAGGCTTGATTCCCTTCAATGTCTAATTTTCCAGCCTGGATGATCATTTCATAAGACCATTGTCATAATTCCTCCAAGTGGATAGATTTTGATGTGGTCCCAAAACTAAGCTAAATCCTCTTAAAATCAGCTCAACTTTGTCAAGGTCTATATATCTAACACTGCACTAATAGTAATAGGAAACATTTATAGTGCGCTTACTACCACCGTGCCCTGTGTGCTTTGCGTTAGGCCAGACAGCTTAGCATGGCCTCGTCATGTTTTCCTTGTAGCAATGCATGAGGTCAGCACTATTATTATCCCCATTTTGCAGACGAGCAAACTAAGGTGCACGGAGGTCAAGTAACTTCCTATGTAGTTAGCAAATTGCATTGCCGTGATCAGAGCCCAAATCGTCTCCCACCAGAGTCCACATTTTCCACTATACCCCCATACTGAATCACTTTATAAGGGTTCTCAATGAATCATCATAGCAACTCTATGACATAATTACTGTTTTCCTATTTTTATTGGGAAAAACAAAGGATTAGAAAAGCAAAATCCCGTGATTTATTCAGTATGGAAATGCGACTGAAACTCAAGTGCAGCTGATAACCAAAGCCGATGTGTGCCCTTATTCACTATTCTGTCTGTGTTCACCCAGAACTATTTCCCATTTAGCACGCTCAATGACACTTTACACCACTGTTTCTCAAACTTAAATAATGTCTGATACTGAGACACAGAAGAAGAAAATATTTTCAAACCCCAATGTTGATTTAAATTATTTTTGTTATGTTATGTGAGGATATACAAATATAAAACTAGGTACATATTTTCCATGCCTGCTGTTATTTTATAATTGCAAAACCAAAATTAATTTACAAATCAAATAAGAATAAAGCCAAAAAATCAATAAAATTCCAATTAATATGAATAGCATCAAATGTCATTTCAAGGGCAAGGTTTTCATGGATAATTTTGCACTGAAATGATGCTTGCAATGTGGCCATGGTAATAACTGCTATAGAACAGTTGTTTTGAGCCTGGCCCTCCTGCCTACCATATATCCTGTGACAATGTAATCTCCCACCCACTGTCTTCATTCTAAGCACTGGGAAACTTTTGTCCAAACAACATCATTTGGCTTTCATATGTCCAAAGACATTTACATAATAAGTCCCTCTCTGTGCCTATATAATTAGCCCACAGTAATGAAAGTAGCTTAATTTGGTGCCGATTTGTCCATTACACAGGGCACACATGGCTAGTCCCTTAACAAACTCCTGTGGAGGGTGAAGACAAATTTGATCCATTAGCAAACTTCATTTGAAGGTCACCTAAAATGGAAAGGTCCCTGCAGCTCTCAGTCTCAAACAGCTGGAACCACTTAAGTGCCTTCAAAAGAAACTTAAAATGTTGTCTCAAAGTAGACTTGTAGGAAATACTCAATACACCCGAATGCGTGTGCGCTCACACACACACACACACACACACACACACACACACATCCTTTATGTTGTTTTAAATGCCAAATTAAATTCAATTTTAATGAGTTTTAAAACGTCAGCTCTGGAAGAAGGGAAACAAGTTTTTAAAAATTAGAAGCAGTTCCATAAGTAAGTGAACTGAATGCCTGTTAGTTCCATTAACCAGGAAAAACAGCAGCATTTAAAGATTAACATGTAATCTCAGATTTTGATTCAAAATTGAGTTGCTTGTTCTGGCTTCTAAGTAGAGAGAGAAAGGGACCCGGAAGGGAGTCAGGTGAACAGTCATGGAAGTTTTTTTGTTTGTTTGTTTTGTTTTGTATTTTACATGGAAGAGAAAAATAAAACTGCTCAGGAGAAAGGGAGCTAGCATCCTATGGAGATGACCTCCTGTAACCACAGGAGAAACTGCGGCTCCAGATTTTTTTTTAAATCTGTGGGACAAGTTTGTTTCTAGGACCAGGGAGCTTTGAAAACACTGCAGTTCAAAGAGTGACTTTCATTTTGCCTAAGGTGTAGGAAACCGAGGGAATGAGAAGTCAAAACTCATAAGCGGTCCCCTTTCAAAACTGAAAGTATTATTTAACTAGACTTTGATCCTTGTGTCTATTAATCATAGGAACCTTAGCAGTAGAAATAAATTTTTATTTACATTTTCTACGCTAATCTCTTTGCAGAGATTATTTTATTTGGTCTTCTTGATGTCAACCACCACAGGAAGTGGGCACAATCAAAATCCCCATTTTTATAGGAAGTTTAGCCATGAAGAGGTTAAAGAATTTGCTGAAGTTACACATCTATCAAATGACAGAGCCAGGATCAGAGCCTGGGTTTCTCTGATCCCTAAACCGGAGTTCTTAATCCTTAGCACCAACTTACCTTCCAAAAAGCACTCTCCAGGTAATCAAATCCTAATAATATAATGCACCCTAGCAATTAGCTGTCAACCTGCTTGTATTATTGATGAGAAACCTGAGACTCAGGCAGTTTAAATGAATTCCTCAGTTATGCAACCAGAAGAAAAACCAGATTTCAAATTCCCAGCTCAATGTACCTTCTACTACACATATTATTTTTGGAAAATATAAACACTATTAACTTCTGTGTTTTAGATAGAATTGAAGTCCCACAATTCTGTGTAACCAGTAGCTACTTTTAAAATATTAATTTCATATATATAAAAAATGGAGGCTCAGAGACGTTAAGCAAATTCTTAGTAATCTCAAAATTAATGGTTTTGGTGTTTGTAAAAAAAGAAATCATAGTTGAGTATAAAATAGACTTGCCCTGCCGCTTTTTCTGTTCACAACGCCAGGAATTGCTGTCGCCCAGGCTGCAATGCTGGCCCTCAAGCTAATTCAGCTCATTGACAGTTTTTGTTCATATTCAAATACCTTCTGGCACCTTTCCAGTTTACCCTGAGCCAGGTTTCCTCTCATTGTCATTACCCTCTAGCCTCCGAAGGCATTTGAGTTTGTGAGTTTGTGCTAGCAGTCTCCTTAGAAACTAGGGTGACAGCTATCTCAGTTTGCTCAGGACTGAGAGGAAGAGAGTTCTCAGGACACGGGATTTTTGGTGCTAAAACAAGGAAAGGTTTGGGCAAACCATGACACGTTATTAACCCTACTGGGTATCCATGAAGTAGTCACCATTTAGGGAGTGGAACATGAAAGCCTACCTTCATAAACACATTTCGATCATCATTCATTCATTCATTCATTCATTCATTCATTTTAATAAACATGTATTTTCTACTCCATGCCAGACAGCTGCTAAACATGAGTGACAAGACTAGGGCAGCCAGCTTATACCTCTGGAAGACATAATAATTCATGATTTTTTAAGTCATGGAATATTTGGTAGTGTTATACAACAGTAGTTGATTGACTCAATAAACCATAACTTTGGGTGGCCAAATATTGAGATGGGAAGGACGAAGTGCCCCCCAGGAGACTGAAGGGCGTGAGGAGAGAAGGCCAGGATATCAGTCGCAAATACTGTCCCGAGTCATCCTGGCATATGGCAGGCACCCAGGCTGGTTGAGTGGGTGCAGTGTGGGGGCCTGCTGGTACCTGAGAAGATCTGGGAAAGTCTGCTTTCTTTTTCTCAGTAGATAATACTGTGTGTCAAATAATAACAAAATTCAATATTTATTGACTGTTTACCATTTGACACCCATTGTGATTCGGAACACATAGAGATACAATGATAAACAAAGGACATGTAGACTCATTTACAGAAAAAAAACCCCAAAACTCACTAAATATACAATTACATTTATAATGCGGCTTACAAAATGCTACAATAAAGGACAGTGGAAGTTCCTACAGCGTAAATCAGAAGAGATACCTAATAAGACTTGGAGGAAAAGAAACAGCTGTAGCCAAGAATGAAAGAGAGTTGGCTAGACAGAGGGGAAAGGGGGATGAAAGAGAACATAAATCGTAATAGGCATTAGTTATTGAACTGTAACGATGCCCACCATGGTGTGCTTTGCTTGTATTATCTCACTGAAGCCTTGACATCAACCATATGAAGCCAGGACTCTCAGTTTTGCAGATGAAGAAACAGGCTGAGAGTGGGTGTGTGACTTGCCCAAGGCCATCCATTGATTCTGCAGAAGAGCTGAGGTTGGAGCCCAGTCCTTCCACTCGTGGCCAGTGCATCTCTCTTTGAGGCCACAACTGGGGACACCAAGATCCCAGGCTAGTGGAAAAAAAAAAAAAAGTCTTTTCCCCAAGTTCATCATCACTTTCCTGTCTTCCTGCAGATGGGGATTTCTTTCTGCCTTCCGTGAAAATATAATAACCTTAAACAGCTGTGTCACACTGTGCTCAGAATAAGAGGCCAGCCGGTTGGTATGAGGCCAAACTATTGGTCACAACTTCCTGAAAGCAAGAAAAGATCTATGCAGATGTTGTGCTGTGACATTGGCCTCCACATGAAGCCTTTCCAACCAGAGCCACCCCACCATCACTTTTAGGGCTCAGAGACTAGACAGAGCCTCTAACCCCAAAAAGGGAGCGCCGGGGAAGTGAGCTTAACAGTCCATTACTCTTAAAAGCATGGTGACACGGCGGAAAACAAAAAAACAAATTTCAAAATGCAAAGCCCACCCAACAAGAATTTGGGGGAACGGCTGTGAACCACATGAGCTGTGCTGCTAAGCTGCGTGGCACAGCTGGACCTGATCAGGCTTCGGTCCGGGAAGCCGCTGCTCACGGCCGCTCCTTGGCACATTGCTCAGAGGTGAAATCCAGCAAGACATGAATATGATTCTACATGCCATCAGAAGCAGCCCGGGATACTTTCCATGCCAGGGGACACAGAAACAGCCTCACCCACAAAGCAAGGGGCTTTCCATGCATTTCCCAATAATACGCGTTTATCTGAAAAGGAAAGTAAGAAAAAGCCCCGCTGGTCAGGCAGAGAGCAGGCCTGCCCTCTGCACAGTGCAGGCACTGTTCTGACTTCATTCTTGTGGAACAGACACCCAGGAGGCAGACTGTTTTAAATAACTGACTATTTGCTTCTCAGTTGAGATGCATAATCTACTCAATGAAATGGGCACTTAATCACCCTCTTTTTGAAACAGAACAATTGAGTGAGTTGCTAGTCAAACATTTCTGTCTCTCACCCGGACCAAACATTCGTGGAGTGAAAGAGGAAACTTCTCACTGTTTTTCCAACACAGACGGCCCTTTTCTGCCTTGCTGCCTTTGCATAAGCCGGTCCCTTTGTCTTCAAAACTGCTTTCTCTCTGTGGAATGCTTAATAACCCTTCCTGATAACAGTGATGGTGGTGAGGGCGACCATGAGTGGCATATAACACTGGTGATGGTCTACTCAGTGCGTTTCATTGCATCAAAACCGTTGCATGTATTATTGCATTTGTTTCTCAAAAATAAAGTGCTCTTCTTAGCCCCTTTTTATAAGCAACAAAACCCAGGCACAGAAGAAGGGTGTGTTGTCCAGGGCATATGGCAAGTAAGTGCAAACACACTGTGCTGCACATCAACTAAAAGGGGAAAAGTGAAAAATACAAACCACACTAAAGGTGGGTGAGGGCACCCTCAGACTAATACGTTGCTGGTAGGAGTGCAAATGGGCAGAACCACATTGGAAAACTGCTTGATAGCATTTATGAAGCTTGGATGTAGGCACACAAGTAATTCCGCTCCAAGGTATAAGACCCTCTCCCTCCAAAATAGCAAATATAGGTTTATCTACTAAAGATGAACGTTAAGTATAGCACTAATTTCCATTCTAGGGTGTACGGACCCAAATGAAATGCAGGTACATGTTCACTAAGAGATTTAAACAATGCTAATTGCACTATTTGTAATAGTCTCACATTGGAACTATTCAAATGCCATCAGCAGTAGACTGGGTAAAATTGGGTATAATTTCACAATGGAATAATAGAATACATCATCAAAGTGGACAAATTACAACTAAGTTTTACAGGATAGAAAAATGCACAAAAATCATCAATTCACAAAAGAAAGAAGCCCGGAAGAGAAAGTAGATACAATATGATTTCACTGACCTAAAGTTTAAAAACAAGCAAAATGACTCTACGTAGTGTCATAAGATAGAATAGCGGTTTCCCTGGAAGGAGGGCGATAATCGTAACGAGAGCTCCTGGGGTTCTAATAATTTTTCCTTGATCTTGGGGCTGGTTCCACAAGTGTGTTCACTTTATGAAAACTCATACATTAGTAAATTTATTATTGATATTTCTTTTACTTTTCTGTAAATGCAGCATTTTTCAATAAAAAGTTTAAAATTGAAAAAATAAAGTCTGAACAAATTCAAAGGTTGTGTTCCGAACCCCTGAATGTATATCCATACTTTAAAAACAATCCAGAATACAATAATTCTGGAATGCACTCAGACTCAGACACACATACACACACACAACATATACAAACATTATATATGTACATTATAACGTAGTATAAAATAATATAACATTATTTTATAATAGGCTGGTATATACATACCCTATAATTATATATTGCATATATGTGTGCATATTATAGCATGTGTGTTTATATGTAATAACATATTATTATATATGCTTATATAATATATATACTGTGTATGTGTTTGCCAGGATATACTCAGGATATAGTCATTATAGCCTCATTTATAACTTAAGAAATAGAAACAATGTAAATGTCTCATAATAGAAATGGTTGAATGAATTAAAAAACATTTCACTTGAGGGAATATTATGCAGTTGCTTTTCTTGGGAAAAGCTTTTCAAAACCAAGGGAAGATATATTGTTATAAGGTCAGGGGGAGAAAGCGGTATACAAAATGACTTCAATTGCATTAACTGAAAAAAAGAAGGAAAAAACTACTATGTGCATGGGCAAAAGACTGAACCAGAATATTTATAGTGGGGCTTTTTTTGGAGGGGGTCATTAGTTTTTGTGTTCCTTAATCATTTCTGTATTTTCCAAATTTTAATGATTATTTCTAAAAGTTAAAAAAATATATTTAATAATGACTTCCTTTGTGAAACATACCCCTTACTCTCCCGGGGGCTCTTTATATGGTTCTGTTTAAAAGGCATTGTTTTACACATGGCCTTTTAAAGCACTTAACAACATATCTGATCTGGTCTCCACTAGACTCAAACATCCTTGAGTGAAAAGCCTCTGTTATATTTCTTTGTGCCCCAAGCTCTTAACACCGTGTATAGAAAATAACAGTGTTTTCTGCAGGTGCTTGGTAAATCAGTGAAAACGTGTATGTTTTGAATCAGTATAGTCTATAGAAAGGGCCAAGTATTTAAGATGTGATGTCTGTGCTTTAGGAAACTGGCAAGAACTACTATGGTTAACATGGACCCATCCTGCCCGCAGCAATAAAATCAGTTTGCCAATAGGACTGAACTTTGAACTTTTTATGTCCTTGAGTAAAGGACTGCAAAGCACTTTCTCTACAGCAAATACCCTCTTGGTTTTAGATGGAGAAACTGAGGTTCAGAATATTGAGCATCTTGTAGAGAGACTATGAGGATACTGCAGAGAGAGATAAAGAAATAGAATCTATGTTGTGCATTAGATCCTTGCATTGTATACTTGAAAGTTGCTAAGAGAGTAGATCTTAAGTAGTCTCGCTACAGAATAATAATAATAATGACTATATGAGGTGGTGGAGGTGTTAATTAACTTGAGTGATCAACATTTGCAATTAGCATTTATAATGTCTCTTAGCATTGTTAGTTATAGACTATCAATTGTATATCATATGATTTGGCTCAGGACTTATTCATAGATGCTTATAGAACCCATACCACACAAACACATCTATGCCAAGGACTTTTAATTTTAACTTTGCTTTTTGTTAATAAAATAAAGGCTGCCCTGTGTGGTGGAAGTTGTACAGATAACGGACTCAATCTGAGTTCAAATTCTGGCTCTGTCCTTTAAAATGTGTAACCTTGGGCAACATACATAGGACCTAAATTTCCTCATCTATAAAATCGAGGTGGTTTTTCTATTCTGTTCCATTGATGTATCTGTCCATCCCTCTGCCATTTTTTCATGGCCTTGATTCCCGTAGCCTTACCATCAGGTAGATATGACTCCTCTTGCTTTATTCATTTTTTTCCCAACAGTTTTAGCCCTTTCATATGAATTTTAAAATAATCTTTCTCTGCCTACCAATAACCTGCTAGAGATCTAATAGGAATTGTCATTAAGCCTACAGATTAATTTTGGAAGAATTGACATCTTTACTATGATGAAACTTCCAATCAATGAACATAGTATGCCTATGCATTTATTTAGTCTTTTAAAAATATTTCTTTCATTAGCATTTTCTAATTTGCAGATATTGTAAATGTTTTGCATTTTTAACTGTGAATTTCCATTTATTTGAAGAGATTATAAGTGATATTATTTTAAATATGTGTGTCTACATGTTTGCTGTTAGTATGTAAAAATATGATTAATTTATATGTGTTGATCTTGTATCCTACACATTGCTGAATTCACTTATTAGTTCTAGGAGTTATGTTTGTTTGTTTTTTCCTAGTTGGTCTTGGGATTTTCTTTTTTTACATAATTGTGTCATCTGCAGAAAGGACAGTTTTATTTCTTGCTTTCCAATCTGTATGCCTTTTATATATTGTTATTGCTTTATTGTGGTGGCTAGATTTTCCATTACTGTGTTGGTTAAGAGTGGTGAGAGTGGACATTCTTGTCCCCACAATATTTCGACATCTAAAAAGATCTCCAAAATCAAATCAACAAGTAGATATTTTTGTTCCCTAAATGCACTTCATTATCTGTTGGGGTTTCCTTCCCTTCATGAACTTCCGGCCTTGTAGCTCCCTACAATCGATATCCTCATGAAGAACAATATTACATAATTCAAAATTAAGTGCAGTGTTGATTCAAGGTTAATATAGACTCTAAGGTGAATCAGATTTTTGGCTGAATCTCAGAGCCACTAATATTTATGGTATACCCAATGTGTGTCAAGCTCAGTTGACAGGGTTGCCGATTCGATTCCCAACCCGAGCTGAGCTGCTGATGAGCTGCCAACTGGTGGCAGCAGGCTCAGCTAAAAAAAAAAAAAAAGAAGAAAGTTTTCTTGAGTGGGTGCCACTTTTGTGAGCACCCTCCTGAATCAAGACAAAGGATATTGAAGTAGAAGAAACAGCAAGTATAGAAGCCCTAAAGAGAGTGAGCCTTAGTGTGTTGGTGAACTATCAAAAGGGCCAATGAGGCTGGAAGGGAGTGAGAACGAGAGCGAGAAGGAAGAAATGGAGATGTAAGCATGGGGTAGGGTGATGAAGGCTATGGAAAATACTTCAGATTTTATTTTAAGGGCGATGAGAAGCAATTGATAGTTTCAATCAGGGAAGCGACATGATGTGATTTATACATCAAAAAGACACTCTGTGAATGTTACTATTAAGAAAACTCCAAAAAAAAAAAAAAGAAAACTCCATGCTCACAGAATATGCTGGCTTTTGTTGTGTTATTATTAAAACTAAAACTATTTCATAGAATCAACTGATTTTCCTCGTGACAAATAGAAATGAGTTACTTTGCTTTCTGGTAGAAACATGTGCTGCCATTGTTGTAACATGCTATATGAATGGACTCTATGGGGAAAATCATAAAAATGCTACCAATCATTAGTTCAGCTCTGTGATATATTCGAAAATGAATTATTTGAATTTTTAAAGGATCATGAATATTAACTAATGTGCATTTTTAGTCATTTAAATTATTAAGGTGAATTCCCCATCAAAGTGTTCTAAAGATCTTTGATTCCAAAAGGCCATTTGATGTCTTTTGACTTAGATCAAAGACTAAAATCATTTCAGAGAGAGAAAAAGAAATCTCACTGGGCACAGCCTTATTTTGTTTTATTTTATTTTTAGCTGAGCCATCCTGCCACCTGTTGGCAGCTCAGCAGCTGCTCAGCTCAGGTTGGGACTCGAACTGCTGTTGCTCAGAGCTCAAACTCTTGAGCGAGCTCTTAACCAACTGAGCCACTCAGCCGGCCCTGGGCATAGCCTTATTGCTATATGAGACAATTTAACCAAGAGGAGACCTCATCTCTTGCCAAACCCCATTCTTGTGTTTATCTCCCAGACACTTCCTTGAATACATCACCTCTGCTTACAACGTTCTTCCAAACATATTCAGTTAAATAATTTTTTCTTTGTCCTTTGAAATTCTACTCCGATGTCATTACTTTTATAGTCAAACACCAAAGGAAACTCTAGTTTGCTTCTAGATCCAGATAGTTCAGCCTCCCCATTAGATTACACTACGTTCCTTTCAGTGACATCATAAATTTGCAAAGCTGGGTTTCCCATGGATGCTGTGATAAAGAGCAATCGTTGAGCAGAAAATCAATGTGGAACAGGAAATGTGGGTGAGGATATCCAATCTGATTTCCAGTTTTGTTCCATGCCTGACAAGTGCACATATCTCATTAGTAAGCAATTGTTGCCATTTCAGAATGAAATAAAAATATTTTTTCCTCTCAGTGTACATGTGATTTTTTTTTTAAAGTGACTGCTAAGTTGTAAGACAGAAATACTTATTAAGTTGTTTGGACCTAACTAACTAATAAAGGAAACTTTTAGGTATTTCTTTTGGTCTAGGTGTGCTGTGAAAAAATTATTTAGTCACTAAAATCAGCACCAATGGAGAGAGTTTGAACACCTCTGGCTTAGATATTTTCCTCACCGACCAGGCCTTGATTTTCTTAACTGCAGGGTAAAATTAGACTGGTGGAAGTAGAAATCAGAAGCAATCTTTTCCTTCTTCTGTAAGAGCTAGAAAATGTTGGCTACCACAAAAGAAAGAGAGAGAGAGAGAGAGAGAGAGAGAGAGAGAGAGAGAGAGAGAGGGAAGGAAGGAAGGAAGGAAGGAAGGAAGGAAGGAAGGAAGGAAGGAAGGAAGGAAAATTCAAACAAACAAAAAAATCGATAATCTAACTCATATTGTCTTAATTAAGAAGGAAGAGTAAGGAAATCATGCAATGGGTACTGACCTGTGTAGTATATTCTCTTATTTATCTCCTTCAAAAAAACTTGTCTCCCTTGCCTCTGTTTGTTAGCACACTTCTATCAATTACATCACCAAAACCTTTGGGTAATCACATAGATGCTTACTAAGGAAATTACTGTGAAAAGTCCTAATAAGGAATATGTAGGAAGTATGTGAAAAGAAAGGTATAATACCATTTCTTGCTAAATTCTCTGAAAGTGGCATCAAAAATATCTAGTCTGTTCTACTGGGTATTCAGTCCCTATTAACAAGAAAGAAAAACTAAGTGGATTTATAATTTTGTTGCAAGTAATTAGTAGAAAATTGTCAGCTGGGAGCAAAAGGAGTTGGGAAAAGGTATGTCAAAATTTCTTGTCCCTCATGGAATATTCACCTTTCAGATGAAAACTAGGACAAGCAGATTTATCAAATAAAAATTCAGGATATTCAGTTCAATTTGAATTTCAGACAAACTTTTTAGTATAAGTATGTCCCAGGTATTGCATGGGGGCATACTTATACTTAAAAGCTACTCCTTGTTTATCTGAAATTCGAATTGACCTGGATATCCTGGATTTAATCTCACAACTCCAATGAAAACAGAAACTCCCTCCAAAATACAATTATTAAATGAATTTAAATATCATTTTGTATCTTCTAATGAAATCTAAAACAGTGATTTTTGAAGTGTAGTCCCATGAGCAGGCACATCACCATCACCTGAGAACTTGCTAAAATGCAAATTCTTAGATCCACCTCATAGCTAATAAATTAGAGATGCTGGAGCAGGGCCCCCAAATCTGTGTTTTAATGAGCTTTCCAGGTCATTCTGACTCACAAGTTATAGTAGGAAGGATAATCTTCCCCCAAAGATGCCTATGCCTTAATCTTCTGAACCTGTGAATGTCATAGGTTAGAAGACAAAGAGGCATGAAGACTGCAGAGGAAATTTTGGTTGCTAATCAGCCAACTTTAAAATACAGAGAATATCCTCCTGTATTAGCCAGGTGGGCCAATGTAATCACAAGGGCCTTTAAAAGAGTCTTTCAGACGCAGATGTGACATGGCAAGATGGCACAGAGGGGTGCAACATCATTGCTTTGAAGATGAAGGAAGATGGCTATGAGCCACAGAATGTGGGTGACCTCGCAGCCGGAAGAGGCAAGGAAACAAATTCTTCCCTAGAGCCTCTAGAAAAGAATGCAGCCCTCATGACACCTGGATTTCAGTCCCGTGAAACTCTTGTCGGGCTTTTAACCTGTAAGATAAATTGTTGCTGTTTAAGCTGTTAACTTTGTAGTCATTCGTGAACAGCAGTGACAGTGAACGAATTAAGCAGTGATCATCAATACCTGCTAAAATCATCAACTAAAATGCCACCTCCAGTGCAGTAAGGACACTGGTTTTGTAGGTGCATCAAACCCTTCTGTAGTAATGCATGTGTATTATTTATAATTTATTTTCTACACACACAGTGAGAGTTTATGTCTTTTAAACTAAGCATTGAGTTGTTTTTAAGGTTTACCATTATATAGAAATAATAACCATCAGGTATAATATAGACTGACTGTTTGCATCCCCCCGAAACCCATATGTTGAAATCTAACCCACAATGTGATGATATTAAGAGGGAGGCTTTGGGAGGTGATTAGGTCAGGAGGGTGGAGCCCTCATGAATGGGACAAGTGCCCTTAAAAAAGGAAATGCTACAGGGCTCCCTAGTTCCTTCCATCATGTGAGGACTCAGCAAGAAGACAGCTATCTGTGAACCAGGAAGTGGGCTCTCACCAGACACCAAATCTGTTGGTAGCTTGAACTTGAACTTCCCAGCCTCTAGAGCTCTGAGAAATAAATTGCTGTTGTTTATAAGTTACCCTGTCTATGGTATTCTATTCGAGCAGCCCAAACAGATGAAGACAAGTTATAGTTAAGAAATCATGTGATTCTGGTTGTCTAGTAGGAGTTGACATACTGGTGACCAGAATGAGCTAACCAAGTAAGCAGCACCATTGTAAACTCGTTTGAACATGTTTGGTTGGAATGATTTTTCATACAACAGTTCATGTACCTATTCTCTCCTTTCCATTCTGAACAACAGGAATCTCCTTGGTGAGTTGTTCCTGGAATAGGCCTAGGATAACTTGGGGAGTAAAGGAAAGTGAGATGGACAGGTGTCCCAGAGGCCACAGAGCAATCATGGGAAGATATGTTTGTATCCTGACTTTACCACAGACACAGAATGCATCAAGTTGTAACAACAGCTTCCCAAGAAGGAGTTCTCATTTTCTTCACATACTTTGTACTTAAGTCTGTCTAAATTGGCAGCTCTGAGCAACAGGGTTGCTGGTTTGATTCCCGACCCAAGCTGAGCTGCCGCTGAGCTGCCAACAGGTGACAGGATAGCTCAGCTAAAATAAATAAATAAATAAATTAATTAATTAATTAATTAATTAAGGAAGTCGTAGTAACTTTCATTTCAAATCTAGCTCTTTCTCTAAAGGTAATTTTTATTTTTAACTTAAAATATCATAGCTCTGAGAAACAAAAGAGGAAAAACCTGAGTTCTACAGGATTGGTTTTTTTCCCCCCTCCTGAATACTGCAAACATTTTCCCTCCGATAAGAAATGCTCTGGTTCTGAATTGGTCACCATTTTGAGAATTTATTAGTTCTACCTTGAAGAGATATGGCCTTTTGAACCTTTTCAATGTGCTTACATTGTAACATATTTTATCTTTAGTATAACACTGAATAAGTTAAAGTAAGTTATATTAAACTGTAGAGAAACATCCCCATTGCATATATTTTTCAAAATATTTTATGGTTTACCATGTAGTCTATGTTAGTTACTATACTTTATTTCCAGTTTTTATTTTCTGCCATCTTTTTATTCAATTGTTACAAAGTTTTGATAAATTATTATATAAAATTCACCTAGGATGCTTGCTATATAAATATTCAGGTATTCAGATTTCAAATTTCACTCCCAGAGATTCTGCTTTAGAAAGTGGAATCTGTCAAAAGAAGCTAGAAATGCAGGAATTCTTGTTAGAGTGGAAATAAAAATAACCCTTAATCTAGGAGGTTATAGAAAATAAGACCCAGTCCACCATTGTCACATCTATCTCTACTCAGGAAGTTAGAGGACCAGAAAGACAAAACGCTAACATCCTTCATTCATTTATTAAATAAATGTTTAGCATGTAATAGCACCCAGCTCTAAGTCCTAGGATTACAAGGTTGAACAAAACAAAACAAAAAAATCTCATAGGTGATTGCTGGAGAAGTACCAGCTAGGATGTGGGGGACAGGGGAAAGCTATAGAGTTGAAAAAGGAGACAGAACAAGGATACACGGCAACCGAAGCCAAACAAATTGGCTTACAAATATCAGTTTTATATCTGTTCATTGTCCAGGACAAGCTGGGACTCTCTGACATATACCCTGAGCTCCTTGTTGGAAACTGTGGACACCAGTTGCCCCGAGAGAGGACCTCTACATGTGGTCATGCAGGCCTCGCATGGCCCAACTCCAGGCAGCTCCATTTACCTAGGCATGTGACAGTGACACCTTGATTGTGGCAGCTCTGCTCAAAGACATGTTCCAACAGATCACCACCACCAGTCATCAGGAAGTTATCTCTTCTTTCATAGATTTATTCTCATCTAGATACTTTTTAAAATCTTGCCTTCTGACATGGACAATTTACATTGGGACCATCTAGCTTTCTTTAGCTGTACCTTCTACACTGTAATTCTGGTAGTTTTTCAAAACTTGGGAAGAAGAATAAAATAGATCCCACCCATTCTTCAAGGCTCAGCTCAAGTCTCAGCTCTCCCTGACAGCTCCTCCCCCTTGATCACCCACCGCATGCTCTCAACTCGTCTAACAATTATAGTCTGAACTCTCTCAGGCTCAGAGAAGAGCAAACTAGGCTCCCAGGAGAAGGGCTGAGAAAGATACTAGAATACGTCAGAATGGGAACTACAAAAACCAACAAAGGGTATGGCCAGCAGTTCAAAGTGCACTCTCCTGGTGAGTATCGTGATCTGTCTTGGGTAGAAAGGCTGTCACTATCCAAGAAGGAAAGTAGGAAGGACAGAACGCATCTAGAAGTACAGGTGCCTGAGTACTACCATTTCCAGCTGTTCTTCCAATCATAGCAAAATCATCGGGGGGCTGGGGGAAGGGTGGTTTAGGCTGGGACAGCATTGAGCTTCTTAGGGAAGGGCACTGGTAAGAGACGTTCAGATAGCCAGAGTGCGGACACACAAGCACATGCACACACAAGCACACTCACGTATGTATACTAATGGACACACACAGTGCAACTTGTAATCACTGAAGTGTATCTCACAGGTTGTAGCAGAAGGGAGGAGGTGTTATTTTATTTCTCTGCTTTAAAAATAGTGTTTTATTTTGCCATTGTAACCATTCTATCCTGTGTCGTAAGGTATTTGTGATTCATGAAGTTTAAAGTGTCCCTGGAGCTGCTACTTTTTTTTTTTTAATTTAAAAAATTATTCCAAGTACAGATAAGACCTGGGTCCTTCAATGATTGTAATAGTCACTGTAACAAGGAGTTATTTCCTCCTTACACATGTGAATTTGCAGAGTCCACCAAAAAAGGTTAAAATAAGAAGAGGAGGGCTCGCTACACTCTAATTATTTGTTTTAGGGGAAAGAATTGACCCAGACGACAGAACCATCTACCAGACAGAGCAGGCAGCACGAAGAGTCCTTTGTGTGGAGACACGTTAACCTCACTAAAGAAAGGAAGTGACAGGAAATCAGAGAGTTTATTTTAAGGATCCTATCCTGTCTTCCATCAGAATGTAAACAACCACCCCGTTTTCTAGCCAGACGACACGGTTTTCCATAGCCTCATGCAGCCACAAATGTGAGCCACACTAAATAGCCGTTGCTGGCAGAAGATAAGGAGGAAAGAAAGTGCCCACATGAGGTTTATTTATTTTATCAGAGGCTGCAACTGTCAGGGGAGACTGTAAATGCCATACACTTTATTCCGGACAGGCTGTCAGCTTCAAAGCGGAGGTCTGCGGAGAAAAGCCTGGAATCTCATTACCCTGAAGCAAAGCCCCTCCAGGTTCCGCGGGACTTCTCCAGTGTCTGTGAAATCACACACACACACACACACACACACACACACACACACACACACACACACTGTAGGTCGCCATGTTGCTGGCAGGTAGATGTCATTCAGAAGGCCATTGCTTTTTGAGAGGGCTAGGAACTGCCAAGACATAAAAATGAGTGCACAGTGGACAAGAGCTGGAGTTTGTATTAACCCTTGGCCCAGGGTATTCCTGGCCTTGTTGGCATTACTCACTTCAGGATATTTTAAGAAAGAAGACTGTGTTTTCTGACTGTAAATATGAGTGCAGCAGGTTGAACCAGGATACACCAAATATTTTTCTAACTGAGGGAGACCAGTGTAGAATTCAGATGCCAGTAAGATGACTAAACAGCCGTTTGTCTCGTATTTACTCATTAGGGGTTATGGGAGTGGAAAGAAACAGCTGGTGTGAGCTATTTTCTATTGGGGAGCAATTAGGTGCAGCATGCCAGAGGAGCTTATCTTAAACCCAAGGTATATTATTGTCGAGGGTCCTTTATGAAGCCCTCATATGCGGTAAGCTTCTTTGTCAATGCATATACACAGACACAAAGAAGTGTTAACTGGATCTCATTGCTGAGATTTTTTATTTATTTTTTTGTGTGGTCTGCACACTTTGTCTTTGAATCATAACCTATGTTTGATAAGACAGAAAAGAAGACTATTCAAAGTTAGAAATGAAGTTGCCTTAAAAAGAGCAATGAAAAAGAAAACAAAAGTCATATTGTGCTATATTAGCCTTTAATGGGGACAAGAAAAACTGTTCCTGTTAATGATAAAGTGATGACTTTATTCTTCCCGTGTGATGCAGAAGCCCTCTGTGGTCTTAGCTTTTTTCCACAAGCAATTGGTAACCTCACGAAAGCCTCCCAAGGCCTGAAGTCTTGAGCACCTTTACTTTTCCATTACTATAGCACTTCCAATCCTGCCTCCAAAGCCAACTTTGTACTCTCCCCTCCTCCACCAGGAAAACAGGCCAGCTGAGATTTTCTGGAGGAGGCCTTCAGGTGGTGACCTATTTGTATTCCATTGAACATCTGAGGAAACTCAATTCATAAATGCAATTCTAAGGAAAGGTCTCTGTTTTCACAGAAGTTTAGAGCCAAAAGCAAATTATGGAAAGCCTCAAGGCCAGTATGCTTTTTTAAAGGTATACCCCCAACACCGAGCAAATTGCCTGGCACATAGTAAGTGCTCAGTTAGCATTAGTTGCTTGATATTGATGGCTTTTATTCAGACCCTCATAGGCTTTGTCTCTAACAGTGGTTCTCATTTTTCCAGATTCTTGCTATAGTCATGGATGGCTATTGTGTGGGTACTGAGCTGAAGAGGCACTGAATATCTGGCTTGTTTTGTTTTGTTTTCTGCTAATTCCCTGGTTGTCTTTGATTGTAGTTATTATGGCGGTTCTGTTTTGTTTGCTTGTTTGTTTGTTTGTTTTATTTTGTGCTATCTGTTTCTTTCTCCAAAAATTGACATGGAAAAAACATACTAGATGTGTTTTTCTTAACTGCTACACCTTGATACCAATCTCTCCCGATTAGGCCACACACACACACACACACACACACACACACACACACACACACAATTTGAGACTCCTATAAGGGAGTTCTCTCACGACCTCAGTCATCTGCTTTTATCATCTGCCACATTCCCCACAAAGGAAAAGTTTGCTTTTTAAGGCAAGCCTTAAAAGCTGAAAAAGCTCTAGTTTTCCCATCCTCACTCCCAACATGTCTTTTATGATAACATTTCAGTCCAGTGCCTGAAGCTATTTAATAGAAGGCCCTTTCTGACCACTTTTATGTTACAACCTCGGAGAAAAATTAAGTGATTTGACCAAGGTCTCATATAAATTAGTTGCAGAAATAAGATGAGGATAGGGTTTTCTGACTCCCAGTTCAGTGTGTTTTTTTACTACACCCAGCTGAAGTCTTTCATCCTAACAGTCTCATTTAAAAAAAAAAAAGCAATATTAACAACAATAATCACATTGTACATTGATTTTCCTAATTTTGTAAACGTGCACCATGTTGCTCAACGAAATAAAATGGTGCCAAGTCAAACAGCATAAGCTGTGCCCAGGGGAGATTAGAAGGTGATGGTATAAATGAGGAAACCTCAGGTAAAAGGTGAAACAAGCATGACATTGATCAGAGGGCCAAGGAAATACTAGAATGGGGGTGAGCAGAGAGTTTCTGTTGGGAAAGAGCTTAATGAGACCTTAAGCAATTATGATGTCTCAAAAAAAGGAAGGAAGGGAGGGAGGGAAGGAGAAAAGGAGGGAGGGAGAAAAGGAGAGAGGAAGGGAGGAAGGAAGGAAGGAAGTGCACTCCAGCCACAAAGCGCACCCGCCTTCCCATCGTTGCTTATGTCGCGGCTGTCGTCCAGCACGCCCTTCTCTGTCTCCCCTTTCTATCGTCTGAGTCCCACCTTTCCTTCACGATTGGATCCTTCCCCATGAAGTTTCCTGTGAGCTTCTCGGCCGACAACTTTTTCTCCTTATTCCGAACCTTCATCTGTGGTTTCACTCTGCTAAGTATCTTTTTTATTTTTTCAAAAAACTATTCTATGCCACGTTCCCCCAATTGACTGAAAACCCCTGTGCCTTCCACTTATTTTTTTTTTCAAACAGTATAATGCAGCTCAATACATTCCTGATAACAAACTGACTCCAGCGGCAGGGAAGAAAAGTATGTGGCAGTTACAGTAAGAGGTGTGGGCACCTAGATGTGCCTCAGAGGTGTGGGAACGGCGTTTCTAGGCTGGCTTCCCTGTGCACCCCTCACCCTTTCATGTGGAAAGTCTTCCATGACCAGGAGTGCTCTGTCTGGCATTCTCAAATCATCCAGGAATTACTTTTACCGCAGGGGTAAAGAGTTATTGTTCTTTAGGTATATGGATGCCAGTCAAAACTAGGAAGCACAAAAAATTATTTAAAATTACAATATTTAATGAGTCTAAAATTTGAATACATGGCTAGGAAATGGACCTTTCCCCTAATTTTTAGATTTGTGTTTTAGAGAATGAATTATCCTTTTTTAAAAAAAAATTCACCTATTAGAATGAACACAATCTGGAACACTGACAACACCAAATGCTGCCAAGGATGTGGAGCAACAGGAACTCACATACTTTGCTGGTCAAAATACAAAACACAACAGCCACTTTGGAAGACAGTTTTGTGGTAGATAAAAATCTTCTTACCATATGATCCAGAGGCACCTCTTTTTTTTTTTTAAGTTTTTATTGGGGAATTGGGGGAGGGGAACAGCATTGGGGAATCAGGGAAGGGGAACAGACAAGTTGATGTCCTTTTGTTCTTCAGTCTGGTTGTGGAGGACATTGCTTCACTGGCCCATGTTGGTTTTATCATTGCACTCTTCCTGGGTGAGTCAGATCTGTTGCTGGCCTCTGGATGGCCGCTCACGGTGGCTCTGGGCAGCTCATGCAAGCTGCCAGCCACTCACCGTAGCTTATGGCAGCCCACAGCAGCTTCAATGCAGTCTACACCGTCGCCAGTGACTCACGGCAGCCCAGCTCCAGGTTGAGCTGTTGTTCAGCATCTTAGCTGTAGAGGGCAGTGTCACTGGCTCTCATATGTGGGATCCGAACCGGGGCCCTCTGGGGTCCCAAGCCAGCTCTTAACCAACGCGCCACTCGGCCGGCCCAGAAGCAACTCTTTCGTATTCACCCAAAGAAGTTAAAAACATGTCCATACAAAAACATACACAAGGATATTTACTGCAGCTTTATTCATAATTGCCAAAAATTTGAAAGCAACCAAGGTGTCCTTCAGTGTAGGAGAATGGATGCATAAACTGTGGTATATCCAGATAAAGGAATACTATTTAGCACTTAAAAGAGATGAGTTATCAAACCAGTCAAAGACTCGGAGAAACCTTAAATGCATATTACTAACAGGATGAAGCCAATCGGAAAAGACTACAAACTGTATGATTCCAATGATATGACATTCTGGAAAAAGCAAAACTATGGAGACAGTAAAAAGATTAGGGGTTGGGAATAGGCAGAGCACAGGGGATTTTAAGGCAGTGAAACTACTCTGCATGATACCATAATGATAGAT
>NW_017731805.1:621117-624134 GCF_001890085.2 Hipposideros armiger | reverse complement strand
TGGTACGATTTCTTCTTCTTTATAGCGGAGTAATATTCCATTGTGTAAATGTACCACAGTTTCTTAATCCAGTTGTCTACCAATGGACATTTCGGTTGTTTCCAAGTCTTGGCTATTGTGAATAGCGCTGCAATGAACATAGGGGTACATATATTTTTTCGAATTAATGTCTTGGGTTTTTCTGGATAAATACCTAAGAGTGGAATTGCTGGATCTTAAGGTGTTCCATTTCCAGTTTTTTGAGATGCCTCCATACTGATTTTCATAGTGGCTGCACCAGTCTGGCATGCTATCATTTTTTATTTAATATTCTACTTCAGGTCCTAGCCATTTCAATAAAAGAAGAAAAATAAATAAAATTATAAGAATTGGAAAAACAAAAAATTGCAATGATCACATATGATATAATTATTAGAAAACACAAAGGAATCTATAAAATATAAAAGAGTTTGGAGATATTACTAAATATGACATCAATTACCTATCTATACACCAGAAAAAAATTTAAAGAAACAAATGTAAATAAACAGAATAGTATTTGTGAAATGATTGATAGACCAAAGAAACAACATAATAAAAGCCCAGAATCAGAGCCATACGCATTTTTTTTTTTTTTTAGCTGAGCCATCCTGCCACCTGTTGGCAGCTCAGCGGCAGCTCAGCTCGGGCCAGGCATTGAACCACTGTTGATCAGAGCTCAAACTCTTAAACTCTTGAGCGAGCCACATTACTTTTTTTAAGGTCTTTTCTCTCATTTTCTTATACATTTGTCTTTTTTTTCTCAGGTGGACTGTAACATCATTGGGGATAATGTTCATTTCTTCTAAAGCACTTAATACAGAAGGACTATTTTTTTGCATTGTTTTTTGTTGGTGGTATATTTTAGTATCAAGTTTGTCTTTGGCAGAATATATGAGGACATATATACCGAGCAGGTTGGGAAATTACTGAGGGAGGACTTTTTTTTAAAGACATAGTGAAGATTAAAGTATAAAAAATGGACAGAAACACAGGAAACGTAAATATCATAAATTGTATAACCTACAAAGTAAAGCTACCATAGCTTTTTTATTCCTATTTCACAGCGAAAAATCTGCACTCCAAAAAGCTGCTTCATTCTCTCAGGTCCCTGAGGTTACTACTTTCTCGTTTGCACGAAACACCATGACCTATCTAGGATACTCTTCAAAACATCTATTCTTCCTAACAGACAAAATGTATTTATATATCTAATGTAGGCATATGGAGACATTTTGGAAAATACCAGATGATATAATGAAGAAAATGAGATGGCCATAATCCTATTTACTTTGAATACATATTATAATATGAATATTCCCAATATAATTATAGGTTATATAGTCATATAGGTTATCATGTTTTAAAAAGTTATATAGGTTATACTCACATAGGATATCATACCTTAACCATTTCCTGTTTTTGAATACTTGAGCTATTTCTTTCCTTTTATAAAGAACACTGTGAACAATAAGATCTTGCACATGTGTAATTATCAAAATCTCAACATTTCCTCAACACGTATTCCAAGAAACATGATTACCAGGTTCAAGGTATGAGTATTTGTACTCAGAGGCTTGATGAATATTGTTTTTTTTCCCAACTGCCTTCAGAGAAGCCTGCAGAGATCCTACCGCAATTGTGTGCCAGTCACACTTACAGATCATTATGTTTTTGGGGGGAGGTTTTTCAAAATTGATATTTGAAAAAAGAGAAAATTATTGTTTTTATTTGCATTGTTTGATAACAGTGGTGACTATTTTCCAAAGTGTATTAACCAGATGTACTTCTGTGAATTATTTCTTCAGGCCATTTTAGCCACTTTTCTATAATAATGTATTTTTTCAATATAGCAAAGATACTTTTAAATATTTTTAAAATAAGATATGCAGTGCTGTGGAACCTATAATAAGTGGATTTGCTCTAGGATGCTCAGAGGGTTTAAGTAGACCTTTCATGTATCTCTAGCTAGGCCTTTCTCTCATTCCTCACAGTAGGTCTTTCCATTTTTCTCTATTTTCCTTAAGAATCGTACTTTACTTACAAACTCCTCATTTTCAGTAGAGTTCCTCCATAGGCTTCTAACAATTTATCTGAGAAATCTTCCTTTAATTGGGTTTTATAAACTGACTATTTTCTCTCATATTATTTTTCTATATCCTTAAAACATAAAATTTTTTTTCAGGATGTATATATGTGACAGTGTTTTAAAAATTAGTTTCCGTTGGAATGTGGTGATCTCTTTCTAACTATGTATTTAGGTTTTTTATCAGTGAAGGAAATTGTCTTTCAATTGTATCATCGCTTATTTCAACTCCTCTAAGATCATTCTATGACCTTCTGTGTTAATACCTGTAATTCTTAGGCTGGGTCTGTGTTTTTGGCCTCCATAGCCATCATCTTTACTTTCATCATTTTCATCTTTTTTTCTCATTTTTTCCTTCTTTTTAAAAGCCTTTCTGACATTTGTCCTCATCACTGATGTATCCTGATCAGAACCTCTCTGACCAAACAAAATTCCCAAATGTTTGTTTTACTCTCTACTGTTTCTGTAGTGTTTTAATGTAGCTGTCCTTACTTTCTTTGCGTATTTCATCTTGTTTCTTTTATTATCTAAGTGTCTCTTTTTTCTCATTCTGTCATTTCTTTCTCTCAGATGTTATTGCCCCAGAATTTTTGCCCTTATTTTATAAAGAACCTCACACACTGTTTTCAAGATTTTATTTTAAAATTTCCTTTGCTTCCTATATAAAATACATTTTAGAGGTAGCTCCTTATTCTGAGTCTTCAGAATAATATCATTTTTTCCCATGTATTTGTTAGCCCCATGGTTTCTTTTTTTTTTTTAAGATTTTATTGGGGAATTGGGTAAGGGGGACAGCGCTGGGGAATCGGAGGAAGGGGAACAGACAAGTTTCTATCTTTTTGTTCTTCAGTCTAGTTGTGGAGGATGTTGCTTCACTGGCCCAAGTTGGCACCATCATTGCGCTCTTCCCGGG
>NW_017731805.1:614196-619517 GCF_001890085.2 Hipposideros armiger | reverse complement strand
GGTTCCCCCCAACCTTTCATATCTAATAAATCAATAGTTTGCTCTGTTCTCCTCCTGAATAAAAATATTAAACAAATTCTCTGCATTCATATTTTCTCTTTAAAGGACTCAGCTGAGGAACTTTGGAAGATTCTTAAACACAAGGCAGAGAGATGCTCTTGGCCCTCAGGGCTAGTCACCTACTCCACCTCAAAACAAATGTAGTTCCGAATATATATATATATATATATATATATATATATATATATATATATATATATATATATATATATATATATATATATATCCATCCATCCCTGGGAAAGATGCCTACTTCTCCCCAAATGCCTAAGCCCCAGGAAAGGGGACCAACATTTTCTGAGCATCTGCCATATTTAGTTAGATTTAGGCACTGGCTTTACATGTGCTATTTATTTCATTATCATGACAACTCCGCAATTATACATGACTCTCTGTTCTATAGTGGCAGAACTAGAAATGTAGGGGGAATAAGAATATGGTTCCAAGTTGCACAGAAAGTAAATGAAGTAGCCATGATTTGACCCTCAAATTGTCTGGATTTAGGCTTAGTCTACTCAACCAACCATACAGATATCTTTTGCCAATGCATAGAAAGCAGCCAACCCTAGGAGAAAAGTACTAGGATGTAAAAAAATTGAAGGTTGCTTACTCTGAAGGGAAAATAAATGAGGTTGTGTGCTTACTTTGGACTTAGTTTCTGCAACAAATGGCAAACTCATGATAAGTACTCGATAAATTATTAAAAATTAATAAATAGCCCAGGTATTTTCAGTTTTGCCTATCAAACCAGTAACTTCCAGTTAATCAGCAGAAATTTATTAAATTATTACTGTGTGCCCTGGGGGATATCATAAGGCTTGTGGTAAATTAAGACAACCTGGTTTGGATGAAGCCCAATATACATGACCAATAGTCTTCAATGTAATCTAGTATCAAAACATATAATGCTGACTGTTGATGCTACGGATATTTAAAGACAGAGTGCTTGAAGGGATTTATGGGGAACGTATCATGGAGCACAGAGTGCTCACGATGTGAGCCTGGAAGGACAGATCGAAGGTTGGTGCACTTCATGGAAGGAAAACATGATGAGGAAGGAAGGCACAGGCCCAGAATGTGCAGGGAAAGGGAGAAACGGAGGCAGAGGAGTGACAGGAAACAGTAGTAAGTTAGGGTAATGTTAGCTGCTGGAACCAACACAAAGATGCATAATGCATGGAGGATCTTACTGAAAACTTCTTAGAACCAGATCCAGAAGTAGCACTCAGCACGTTCCTATTCACATTCCGTTGACCAGAACTCAAATATGCGATCCTACCTAATTGTATGGGAGATTGCAAAATGTTGTCTCTGTGCACAGGAAGAAGAGAAAGTGGTTTTGGTGAATAGCTAGCTAGTCTCTGCAACAGAAGTGAACTAATTTGGCAAAACACACACACACACACACACAGACACACACACACACACACACACACACACACACAGCTGAAGGTTAAGAGACCTGATCTCTGTGCGCTTCACTATTCTTAGTTGTACAATGGAGTTAAAATCCTGGGTAACGTACTGATAGGGTCGCTTTTATAGGACCAACAGATGAGATAATGAATATAAAATTGCTTTGAAAACTCAAATAGTTTCTGGTCATTTTTAAGAGTTGGGGTTGGCTTCCCTTCTCAGTACCAGGAAATTATTGTGCTGTGGCCACATAAAGAAGATGGAGATTACAATAGTAAATTCAAGAATCAATTGCAGCAAGGAGTTTAGATTGGGACAAATAGGAAAGTAGTTTTTTTAAGACTACTGCCCATGTATCCAAAAAATTTNCAAAATACAAAACACAACAGCCACTTTGGAAGACAGTTTTGTGGTAGATAAAAATCTTCTTACCATATGATCCAGAGGCACCTCTTTTTTTTTTTTAAGTTTTTATTGGGGAATTGGGGGAGGGGAACAGCATTGGGGAATCAGGGAAGGGGAACAGACAAGTTGATGTCCTTTTGTTCTTCAGTCTGGTTGTGGAGGACATTGCTTCACTGGCCCATGTTGGTTTTATCATTGCACTCTTCCTGGGTGAGTCAGATCTGTTGCTGGCCTCTGGATGGCCGCTCACGGTGGCTCTGGGCAGCTCATGCAAGCTGCCAGCCACTCACCGTAGCTTATGGCAGCCCACAGCAGCTTCAATGCAGTCTACACCGTCGCCAGTGACTCACGGCAGCCCAGCTCCAGGTTGAGCTGTTGTTCAGCATCTTAGCTGTAGAGGGCAGTGTCACTGGCTCTCATATGTGGGATCCGAACCGGGGCCCTCTGGGGTCCCAAGCCAGCTCTTAACCAACGCGCCACTCGGCCGGCCCAGAAGCAACTCTTTCGTATTCACCCAAAGAAGTTAAAAACATGTCCATACAAAAACATACACAAGGATATTTACTGCAGCTTTATTCATAATTGCCAAAAATTTGAAAGCAACCAAGGTGTCCTTCAGTGTAGGAGAATGGATGCATAAACTGTGGTATATCCAGATAAAGGAATACTATTTAGCACTTAAAAGAGATGAGTTATCAAACCAGTCAAAGACTCGGAGAAACCTTAAATGCATATTACTAACAGGATGAAGCCAATCGGAAAAGACTACAAACTGTATGATTCCAATGATATGACATTCTGGAAAAAGCAAAACTATGGAGACAGTAAAAAGATTAGGGGTTGGGAATAGGCAGAGCACAGGGGATTTTAAGGCAGTGAAACTACTCTGCATGATACCATAATGATAGATACACGTCATTATATATCTGCCCAAATGCATAAAATGTGCAACTCCAAGGGTGAACTATAATGTAAGCTATAGACTTTGGGTGATGATGATGTGTCAATATAGGTTCATCAGTTGTAACAAATGTACCACTCTGGTGGGGATGATAATGGGGGAGGCTATGCGTGGGGTGGGGGGTAGGAGGCTTATGGACAATCTCTACATTTCCCACAATTTTGTTTGTGACTCTCAAACTTCTCTTTTAAAAAGTCTCAATTTAAAAAGAAAGACACAGAAAACCTAAAAATCAGTTACATTGATATACCTGCTGAAGTATTTAGGGGGAAATGTACTGATATCTGCAACTAACTTTGGAATGCGTCAAATAAATATGATGGGTTGCTGGATGGATGGGTGGATAGATATGTGATATTGCAAGAATAGCACAATGCTAATTGTTGATACTAAAAAGTGGGTTTATGAATGCTAACTGTAAAAATCTTTCATATTTTCAGTATATTTCAAAATATTTACAATCAATGTTGAGAAAAAAATCTAGTTATGATATAAAAGGGCAACAAAAGGAGTTGTTCCCTTATTTTTAGTCCACTGATCAATCTAAAAGCAGACCATGATCTGTCAGTAAAACCCGTGTGTGTGCGCATGCCGTGAATCTGAAAAATGGAAGGTCCATTTGTTGATAAAATCCACTAATATTGACTAGGTTCAAAGTACATGTTGACATATCAGACTAAAATGGATTCATTTCATTTGTGGTCGGCCTCATCTGTGCATAGTGAAGGAAGTTTTTACCTAAATGGGAGGGTGCATTTTGGAAATAGAGATTCATCTGAAGCATAAATAAATTTTTTTTATTTTTAAAAGTAGACTTTTTTGCTATCACAAGTGTAATATATACTAATTATAGAAAAATTAGATCACATAGGAAAAATAGGGAAACGTTTTTAAAATACATATTGTTCTTTTTCTACACAATTTTGTTTTCTTATCGGCCCTCACATAGTTAAACTTGCTTATTTCATTTTGATAATGCTTCTTTCTTTCTAATTACAAATGCAATGCTTTCTCATTGTCGTAATTCAGAGAATACAAAACCACGCTAAGGACAAGTAAAAAGTCAGCTTTGCCCCACAACACACATGCAGCCACTTATAAATTTATTTTTATAGAAAACAGGACAAAACTATAAAAATTATAGTGTGCAAATCAGACTTGGGGAAAAATAATTGAGAGAAACTTTCTTGATTCTAGGTTTCTCTGAATCTAGCTTGTCTAGACTCCTCCCTGAGAAGTGTTTGCTTCCTCTCCCCGCTTTGTCATGGTCCGAAATGAGCTTTCTCTGGGTTCTCCCAGCCACAGAGGAGGCACCACTCCCTACCTATTCTGTTGCCTAGAGCAGCACCCCTTCAGACTGAGAACATCACTTCTCTTTAAAATAGTAGTTTACATTTAGCCTGGTTGGAGGCTCTTAAGGAGTAATGTGAGGTGCCTCTGTGCTATGTAAAAGTGTGAAATCTGGGCAAGTTCCTTATGTCAACTTTCTCATCTCTACAGTAGGAATAGTAATAGTATTCACATGAAATTACTGGGAGGGTGAAATGAGCTAATACACGCAATGCCCTCAGAGCAGTGCTTGGCACGCAGCAAACCTTGGATAGATGTTAGCTGTTGTGCTGGGTTGTCCTTGACCTTCCAAGTGGACCTCTTCTTTCAGCTATTGTATCCATATGTCATTATTTCTTAGTCATTAGTGTAAAAATGAGATGATATTTTGAAATCTCTTGGTGAATTTTAAGGGCTTGGTCTTAGCATTTATGTCCAGGCCTTTCCCTAGAAGGAGAAACATCCTGACTAGGGACCAGAGGGGCCCCTAGTGACCTGGCCCCACTTTATCTCACAGCCTTATCTTTTAGCCCTCGCAGGCCTGCACGAGCGATATCATCACCGCCTGCTCGGCCTGACTTTGCCTCCAGTCAGCTGAACCCGCCCGAATCCCTAACCTTCCTTCACCTCTCCCCTTTCCAATCTCTCAAAGCCCTTTCTGGTTGCATCACTGATTTGAGTATGCTACCTTTTTTTTTTTTCAGAGTAGCAAAATTTTAGAGCAAATATTTTATTTAATGATGAAATACTAGAGGCATGCTATCATTTTGTTGTTGTTACATATGGTTTTTATTTTCTCTATGGAAAGCCCATCAAATAATATAACAAAAATTAATTTGCAATAATAATGGCAATCATTTAAAAATTAAAGCGATACATGTTTATTGTACAAAAGTTATAAAATATAGATAAGCAAAAAAGAAGGGGGGCATCATGATAACCCTAACACCCAGTTTCTTTTTGATATTTTTGTTTATTTTCTTCTAGTCCTTTTTCTACAATTATGTATTCGTATACTTTCTCTTTTTTTCTTTTTTTCTTTTTATTATTAGTTTCAGTTATACAGAACAATGCAATAGTTATCCTTTTCACCCCTGACAAAGTAACAACCCCCTCCCCCCATCTACTGCCCTCCCACCCCCGATATCAT
>NW_017731805.1:610102-610871 GCF_001890085.2 Hipposideros armiger | reverse complement strand
CCAGCGACTCACAGCAGCCCAGATCCAGGTCGAGCTGTTGTTCAGCATCTTAGCTGTAGAGGGCAGTGTCACTGGCCCTCACATGTGGGATCTGAACCGGGGCCCTCTGGCATCCCAAGCCAGCTCTTAACCATCACGCCACTTGGCCAGCCCAGCTCCGTGGTTTCTGATGTTGAGACTGGTTTTTTTGTTTGTTTGTTTGTTTCATTTTGTTTTATTAATTTTGAAAGAAGGAGGGATCTATCCAAACATGGTATTTGCCAATGAATCTCTGTGAGACTTGCCCTTGGCTTCTCTTGCTGCTCATTTGGCTATTAGTCAATCTTGTGTTCAGATTAATAGCTGATGTACAAAAGGAGGGTGGGGGATCATTTGATAGGTTTTATATTTGACCCCATTTCCAAGCATGAACTCATCTGCTTTAACTCTGCTGGCTTTGAAAGGGATTCTCTCTGATCCCTAGTGTCTGATTCTTTATCACTCCGCCTAAAATCTCCAGTATGTTATCTTACCAGACTTAGGGATGTTCCCATCCCTGCATTGCCCTGTTCCCTAGGAAGCTAACTCCCAAATCCCTTTATTACAGAGATACGATTCCCAGGAGTCAATGCTTACTGCTTTCTATAAATGGAAGATAAGGATGGTGTATGTCTGTGGGTTTGTGTCTGGTAGGTTGAGGGTACAGAGAAGAATGAAGAAAAGCACTCTCACCCCAAAATACAGAACTGAGCATGAGAGGAGCAGCTGCCTGATTTTTCTTGTTCCTAAT
>NW_017731805.1:555915-606622 GCF_001890085.2 Hipposideros armiger | reverse complement strand
TACCTAACATTTTAGGAGACCAAGGCTCAGAGATTAAGTGTCTTTATGAATACCACATAAGGTGGATACCAGGCTCCAGGTGTGTGTCTTAACTGTCAGCCTCATACTGAAGTCACTACACCGGTGGCACCAAGTACTGCCAGTCCCCATCAGCACTACCTGACAGCTTGTTAGAAATGTCAATGACTGGCCTCTTCCAGACTTCCTGAATCAGAATATCTGGGGCTGGAAGGCTGACATGTGTGTTTTAACAAGCCCTCTAGGTAATTCTGATTTGAGAAGCACTGAGCCATTGTGATCACGGCACGGGGGTCCTCACTTAGTAAATTCTGTAGAGAAGGGAGCTGAAGAGACAGCCTAGAATGAAAACTTCAGTTCAGGGGAAAATAGGTGCTAAATCAAGGTTTATGTGAGTGTGAGAAAATGGTGTGACGATGCATAGAGTCCAGAAATCACTTAGAATACTAACTGTTGTTTTTGGATTACTTTTAACTCTTTATATTGAAATAAGTATGGATTCACATGAAGGTGCAAAAATAGTATGGACAAGAGCTTGACCTAATTTTCCCAATGGTTATATCGTACATAACTATAGTGAAAATGAAAGCCAGGAAACTGACATCAGTACCATGTGTATGTATTTATCATGTGAAGACACATGCAACCCTCACTGCAATCAAGATACTGAACTATGCCATCACCACAAAGATCTCTTTATAATCACACCCGTATATCCCCACTACCATCCCATGCCCCTGGCGTCCACGACTTTGGTCTCCATCTCCATAATTTTGTCATTTAGAGAATGTTATATCAGTGGAATAAAATAGCATTTAACCTTTGGGGACTGGCTTTTTTTTTTTTTCCACTCGGCATAATTCTTTTGAGATCCCTCCGAGTCGGTATGTATCTCGATAGTTCGTTTTTTTTATTGCTGAGTAGTATTCGCTGGTATGGATGTACCATGGAATAGTGTTTATTTACTCATTTGGGTTATTTCAAGTTTGGGGCTGTTTTGAATAAAGCTGATATGAACAATCATGTGCTGGGTTTTTGTGTGGACATAATTTTTCGTTTCTCTGGAAATGCCCAGGAGTAAAATTGCTGGTTTGTATAACAAATATATGTTTAGCTTTTGTTTTCATATTTTAGGAAACTGCCAAATAGTTTTCCAAAAAGCCTGTATGATTTTATACAGCTACATATGAGCTATCCAGTTTCTCTGCATCCACACCAGCATTTGGTATTGTCACTTTTATTTTGGCTCTTCCTAAAAGTGTGTAGGGATATCTCTGTGGTCTTAATTTGCATTTCCTTAATGCCAAGTGGTATTGAACAAATGGTCATGTGCTTATTTGCCATCTGAATATCCTTTTTGGTAAAGTACACAAATTCTCTTCTATTCATGTCTTTTGCCCATTTTCTATTGTAGATGGATAGTTTTCTTACTGTTGAGTATTGTGTGCTCTTTTTTGTATTCTAAGTTGTAGTCAGATATGAGGTTTGCAAATACTTTCTCCCACTTTGTAGCTTGGTCTTTCATTCTTTTTATAAGGTCTTTCTAAGAGCGAATTTCTTTAGTTTTGTTGAAATCCTATTTATCTACTTTTCCTTTTAAGGATTGTGATTTTCATGTCCTATCTAAGAACTCTTCACCAAACCCTGGGTTCTGAAGATTTTTTTCTATATAATTTTCTAAAAATTGTGGTTTTATGTTTTACATTTAAATCTATGATTCATTTTACCTTGTTTGACTTTTTTTAAAAAAAGCATGTTACTATAAACACACTTTGAGCATACAGATGAATAGAAAAATATTTATGACTCTTCAAACTCATCATCCAGATTTGACATCGTGTCATGCAAAAGGAAGGCAGGGCAATGGGGGCAAATTTAAAGTTACCTAAAAGACAGAATCATCAAATGCAATGAATAGAACCTGATTGGATCATAGTTTGACTTAGAACAGCTGTGAAACCCATTTTGAGACAACTAGGGAAAGCTGAATATGAACTAGGATAACGTTAGATGGTATTAATAAAATTATGTTTTATTGAATGTGATCATCTTGTCATTAAGGAAGAAAATGTCTTTACTTTTTAGAGATACATACTAAGGTATTTAGTGATAAAATATGATGTTTGGGTTTTTTTTTAATTCAGTAAAAAGAAAAAATGATAAAATAAATATGGCAAAATGTTACCCCTCGTTCACGGGCTCGCTGAGGGGACTGGGGCTTTTGATTTTCAAAGTACAGCCTAAAGGATCAGTGTTCAGGGAAATGATGAAGGGGAGCTTGGAGCAGGCTTTTCTGAGAAAGTGAAAATGAAGGTCCCAGCCAGTGAAAGTCTGACTAGTTTCGATTCCTCCCATGGGTTTTTACTAAGCAACTGAGTGCATATTTCATACAAAGCACTGTTAACCATTTTGGAGAATTCAGAGTCCCTCCTCTCAAGAAGACAAACTGATGTCCTAAAATAGTTATAAAGTGTCATAGGCAGGATCCTCCAGGCAGGGAGAGTGGGGGGCGGAAAAGGGGGGGCGTAGAGATGGATTGATCCCCTTAAGCGAGGGTGTTCATTTATTCATTTATTCATTTACTGAACACTTGTTAAGCACTGGGTATGCAAGATAAATACATACCGCAAATTACTAAGCTTAATAAAAGGTTGTATAGTCTCTAACCCTGGGCAGAATTTTCTCCAATTTTAAACTGAGTCAGGCTTTAGTCTCAAAATGACCTGTGTACTTTCGAAAGCTGCTGCAATAAGGTAGCAAACTCTGAGTGGCTTCAAACAATAGAAATGGATTCTCTCTCCATTCCAGAGGCTAGAAGTCTGCCATCAAGGTGTGGGCAGGACCACGCTCTCTCTCATGGCTCTGGTGGGTGCTTCCTGTGTGTCTAGCTGCTCATGGTTGCTGGCAATTCCAGTCGTTCTTTGGCTGTTAGACTGCAATCTCTGCCTCTACTGTCACATAACCATCTTCTCCCTGTGTCTCCTCTTCTTATAAGGACACCAGTTATACTGGATCAACCGCCCACTCCAGAATCACCTAATCTTAATTTAATTACATCTTCAATGGCCCTAATTCCAAATAAGTCACATTCTGAGGTCCTGAGGGTTAGGACTTCAACGTATCTGTTCTGAGGGGACACAATTCAACCCATAAAAACCTGTGATGCTAAAATCAATTACTTCTATAAACTGTGTGCCTTGGGTTTAGCTCACTTCGAAATATAACAGCTTTGCCCCACAAATAGTTTTCTCAACCTATGTTGAGCTACACAGTTTCTGGTGGGGGACATGTGAGGCTATGACCCTGAGATGGGAATGATAGGGACAGTATTTAGTCCCCAAATTTTTGTGTGTTTTTGTCTTCATTTATATTATTTAAACATGAAAATACATTTTTAGGATATTATGACGGCCTCCTCTTATATTGTGCAAACGTAAGTTGAAGTTTTAAAGAGCCATCTTTTAGAGTTTCATTTCACAGCAAATTTGTGCATCTGTTTAGTGAGAACTTACCATCATCACTCATAGGTTTCTTGGCAACTGAGCTATTTTTACCTACAGAGTGCTAAAGAAGGAGCTGAAGGGTATTTAAAACAACAGATTGCCAACTGTTTGGAATTATGAACCCAGGTCCTTGTCTAATATCTTCCTGAACAGCTGCCTCCTGCTATCACAGCCCTGAAGCCCTGCTTTCTACTGACCAGACGCTTTCTGAATGGCTGCCGTGCAGAGCCTGTGGAAGCTGTCAGGCAGCCCAGGCCTGCATCTGTGAGATGCTCAATGGATGTTGATCAAATGAGAGAACGCTGTGAAGAAACAGGGGTGATTTTGATGTTGGGGCATTATGCAGTTTATGTCAGTTATTTTCCATTGATAATTAATTACTGATTGCCACCACCGTAGCATGGCACCTAGGCCTGGATTCATCGCTGGCTCTGAGATTTCTGCTTATGGAGTTCAGCAGGCTTCTTAGCCTCTTTAATTCTCAAATTTCTTAATTGTAAAATAGCACCCGGCCAGCAAATTCGTCCTGGGAATCACCTAGTACAGGGCCTGAGGTACAAATTAAATATGGGGAAGGAAGGTAGAGAAAATCTTGCTTTGACGCTTTGTCTTCTTCTTCCCTCCCTTTCAATGTCACCCAGAGATGGCAGAGCCCTACATAGGGCTTTATTTTTAAAGAGGCGGGAACTTCATTCCATTTCCATCAGCTCAAGGTGATTAAAAAAGCCCCACTGTCTTGGATTCCTGCCTTCAATAGGTGACATGTGTTTAAGAAGGATGGATGTATATTTTCTCAGACTTTATCATTATCACTGTCATCACTTCCTCATAACTGTCATGTTCTCATCCATCACCCTCATCAATAATAATTACAGCTAACACTTATGAAGTGGTTACCATGATCCGGGCAGTGTGCTAAAACCTGCTTGTGTAGAGCTCGTTTAAGCATCACCTTTTGAGTTAGACACTTTTCTTTTCTATCAAAGTTGGAGAAGCAATATAGCATAGTAATTAGGCACTTAGTCACTAGAGTTAAGCTTGCTGGACTTAAATCCTTGCCCACAGGGGCATGTTACTTAATCACTGTGTGCTCTATTATTCTCAATAAAATGGGAGAGGTTATTATGATAAGAATATGTTTCACAGAAATACGAATACTCCATGAGTTGAAAGTATATAAGAATTCCACAAGTGTTTGCTATTTTTTTTATCTCTATCATTTAGATGGGGAAACAGACTTGCGTTTAACAAGCAAGATTGAGCTTAGGCAATTTTGAAACAGTGGGCCTGAGATTGGACCATTGGCAACCCAATTCTACACCTTGCATTCAAAACCTCTACACTCCACCTCTTAATAGAGTTTTATCACTGTACCTGGCGGCCATCAGAGAGCTGGCTCAGTAACAACTAAAGGTAAGGGACAGGCACAGTGATAGGGGCTCACCCCACATCCCCACAGGCTGGAATAAAAGTGAAATACAACTTTGTTTGGAGAGTTTCATGAGACTTTCCAAACAGGGTGGAGACCCTCTGATTTAAAACCCTTCAAATCCTGGAGATGGAATTGACGAAAGGGTCAAGAGCAGGGATATGGGAATCTCTCATTTGCCTTTTGAGACCAGGGCTCAGCTGGAGTTTTAAAGGGCAGACTAAATTCCTCTTTGCCTCCTTTTTCCTCTTGGGTTCCATAGACTAACGCTGAGGACAGCCTGTTCTGTGTGTGGGTTGACATAGCTGTTGGACACCCAGGGTGGCTTAAGTTACTCAACTGAATGTGGAATCCAGCCTGTCTGTTGAAGATAGCCAGTGGTTGGGCTGCATGCCCCCACTCCCCCGCCCCACCCCCCAATAATTAGCCTGGGTGTTGAAATCCCCAGCTTTGTCAAGCAGCAATTTGATTCACATAATCCCAACCTAGGCATTTACCTCCCAGTTCTTTCTCAGATGCATTTAACAACAGCTGTGATTGATGTTTGACACCGAAGTTTAATGATAAATTAAAGCACTGGCTCTGTATTTTATAAGAACAAACACACTTTTTTCCTCTTTGTTAGTTTTTATTACGTGCATAGACTTGAGCCAAGCTTTTCTGGACTTCAAAAATGAGTGTTTCTTCTTTTTTTTCCCCCTCAAATCTGGCACCCCAAGTATTGCATGACAAAGCTGACTCAGAAGCGATCTCCCAGCCTTCAACTTGGGGGGCCCAACCAGGCCTGCATGAAAATGATCATGGCCAGCCCTGGAAGAGACCAAAGTTAGAGCCCAAGTTTGGTAATGGGGGCAGGTTGCCAGGGACCCTCCTCTTTGTTGTAAGGAGCTCAGGGCACTCAATTAGGTGTTCCAGAATGCCATGTTCTCTGAGAAGCTTCCAGAAGACTGTGTCCATGGCACATGGCTTCTTGAAAATTTTTTTTTTTGGAACTTTTTTTTTCCCCCCAAAAAAATGAAAACAGGATTAGGTATCTTTAAGAAAACCATTTGCCTAAGCAGTTAGCTCTGAACAACTGAAACTCCGGTTTGCAGGAGTTAAGTCCGATAGTGTTAATCCCTCCCTCAGACCACATCTCTGTCACTTTCACTCACTCCCTTTCCACAACTTGTAAACCAGATTTTTTTTTTTAATTCAAAGAACTGGCTTCGTGTTGTTTTTGTACACTGCTCCACGCATGGCCCCTGACAGACATCTCACCTTCGGGGTGTACAAGCCATGACTCGGGCCCACAAAAGAGCCGCTGGCGCACGTAGACTTGAAGAGTTTCTTGTATGAAAAAGGACTTTATAAGTTACCTCATTTCTCTGGCCTTTGATTCCCAATTCTCCATAGAACTGATGAAGACTTAGGATTACAAAGCACCTTTTGCAAGCCCCTTTTCTCGCCTGAACTTTTTTTTTCCCTCAAATATAGGCGTTAGATTCAGTTATGCCCAGTGTTTCTTTTGACTCTGAAATTATTATGTTTCTGTGACTGATATTTTAGTGACTCCGTCCTGCAAAGGAGCTTTCTCAACACCGTGGAAGAGTATTAGAAATAAGGAAACATAGCTGGCAATGCAGAGCCCTTAGACTTTTTCCTGACTCCCAGCTAATGATCCCTCTCATAGGACTTTTAAAAATTCTGAATGCCAGGGCAATTACTCAGAAATGCAACTGTCAGAGAACAATAACACTAATGCTTGAGAAGGGGAAAGAAGAATGTTGGGAATTTTATCGTGAGAGCCTCGTTTTTAGTAGTAAGCAATCTATGGCTCAAAGACCAGGGATCGTCTCTTTTTTCTCACCCTCTGTCCAATTTCCTCCCTCTTTAAATGCTGTCTTCCTTCTTCTTTCTTCCCTTCTACTCCTTTCCCCCTCCTCTCTTTTCCTATCTTTCAATGTCAATTTTGAACAGTAAATATTGGTAAGCTCAGAATTGGACTGTGCTAGCTACTGATTTATTGGCTATCGGCTCCAAATTCAGACATTTTCCTGCTTAGAGAATGTGAGCTTAGGCCCTGGAAATGGTTTTCCTTTGCCTATTGGGATGATGTTTAAGCTTTGTGGGTACAGGTTGCTGTGGCTCAGTAGAGCCGTTTCAGGAGCAGGGAGAGATACTTCCTGTCTATGGTGTGCTCCTCTTGGAAGGTTCCTACTCAGGACTTCTCCAGGGTTAGACGTCTTCAGTGAGCCTCTTCTCCATCGCTCAGCTCCCCCAACAGAGGCAGCTTCTCCAGCATTTGACTGCTACAGTGCATGTGGTTTCTTCAGCACCAGACCCCTTCATCATGGACTCAGAGAGCTTCTCCAGGGCCCAGCTCCTACAGTAAATGGCAGTCAGCACTGCCAATCATCTAGCAGCTTTCCCTGGTATGCTCGTTGAGTGGTTTTATAGTGGAGTGCCTTTGGCGAGATACTTCCTTATGAACAGCTCCCCAGAGCACCCTAGAGGACAGATTTCTGTCAGGTTCTGAAGTGTGGCATCACAGTGACTTCTCAGCCATTTGGTGAGACACATCTATGTCCTTTCCAACAAGTTCAGAGTCTCAGCCTGGTGGGTAAGGAGAGGCGTGGGCTTTTTGGGATCTTGAGCTCAGCTTTAGGAGAAGTGGCCGTCCTCTGCTATTTTATATTTTTTGCAGTTTTATTTAGTTCTTACTAGTGTATACCTTGTTACTCCAGTCCCATTTATCGTTAACAATTACTTATATTAAACTCTCACTGTGAAAATTACCATGTAGTTTCTCTCTCTTGGACCTAGACTGACACATGTGCCCTGGCAAAAAAAAGAACACAGTGGTTTTTCTTAAATGAAATTTCAGTCTTCTGCAGGAAGCAAGAAATGAACACATGAAGAAAGTAGGATGCATGTAAATAAGAAGATAATCAAGTGGTGAACTGAACGTATAGTTAAGTCAAGAAGGAAAATAAGATCTTAACTTTTTATTTATTTTTTTTAATTGGGGAACAGTGTGTTTTTCCAGGACCCAGCAGCTCCAAGTCAAGTATTGGGTTGTCGGAAAAGTCATGACGCATGTTTGTGACAGATGGCACTAGTTCATTTTTGGAAGTACGAGAGTCATTTACATCTATGTTATTATTTCATTTGACAGCTGACAGTACTAGCTTCATTCTAAAAAAAAATTGATTTGGTTGAGTTTTGGAGATTTTGCAGCAAGTTGAAGATGGAAGACTAAACTGTGCATTTTTGCAATATTTTACTGTTTTACTTCCATAAAGGGAAGAACGCACGTCAAGTGTGTGAAAACTTGCATAAAGTTTGCAGTGACAATGCTCTACAAGAATGTCAATGCCAACGATGGTTCATAAAATTCCATGCTGGTGATTTTGATCTCAACGATGCTCCTCGGTCAGAGAGGCCCACCGAGGTTGATGATGACAAAATAAAGGCATTGATCAAGTCAAACCCATGCTACACGACACAAGAGATTGCAGAAACATTGAACATCCATCATTCAAGTGTTCACAACCACCTGAAGAAGCTGGGATACGTAAGCAAGCTCGATATTTGGGTTCTGCATGAACTCAAAGAAGTTCATTTGACAGTGCATATAAACATCTGCAATGTGCTCATTATAAGTGAGGAAAACGATCGTTTTTTTGAAACGACTGATAACTGGTGATGAGAAGTGGATTGTTTACAACAATGTGGTGTGCAAACGGTCTTGGTCCCGACATGATGATTCGCCTCAAACGACATTGAAAGCAGACATTCATCAGAGGAAGGTTATGCTCTCAGTGTGGTGGGATTTTAAAGGTGTTGTGTTTTTCGGGCTCCTACCAAGGAACCAAACAAATTGTTTGGTAGGAACCAAACAATTAATTCAAATGTGTACTGTCGGCAATTGGACAGTTTGAAGAATCCATCATCCAGAAACGTCCAGAGCTCGTTAATCGTAAAGGATTGTGTTCCATCCCAACAACGCGAGTCACACACAAGTTTGACCACCTGTCAAAAATTATTGGAGCTTGGATGGGATGTGTTGCCACACCCACCGTACTCGCCAGACCTTGTGCCATCAGACTTCCACTTGTTTCGCTCTCTTCAAAACTCCTTGTGTGGTATAACATTCAATTCAGATAAGGCTGTAAATCAGCACCTTGTTCAGTTTGTCACAAATAAAGTCAGGTCCTTCTATGAACGAGGAATTATGAAGCTCACTGAAAGATGGCAAAAGGTTATCGAACAAAACGGACAATATATTATTGATTGATCTTCATTCTTTATATAAATAAATGACCTTTGAAAAACATAGACAAAATATGTCATGACTTTTCCAACAACCCAATAGTTGTTTCAATCTAGTTGTGGAGGGTGCATCTCAGTGGCCCATGTGGGGATCGAACCGGCAACCTTGGTGTTATGACCACTGCACTGTTACCACCTGAGCTAACCGGCTGCCCCAGATCTCAGTCTTCTCAACTGGTTATTCTTTTTTCTCTGACTAGTTAACACTGGAGTGTTCTGGGATCCAGTCCTTCACCTTCTGCTCTCGGTCTACACTCACTGCCTTTATTTCACTGCTGGATCTTAGCCAGTCCTAAAGCTTTAAATACAGCCCATATGCTAATAACTCCCAAATTTATGTTCCCAACTTTGACTTGTTTCCTAAACCCCAGCGGCCCACTAAGTATTTCTACCTGGATGTCTAATAGAAATCTCAGAATCCACGTGTCTGATCTTGTCTCCAAAGCTGAATCTTCCCACAGTCTTCCCCATCTCCACTGATAGCAACTCCATCCTTCTTATGTTACTCAGCACAGAATAATGGGGTCACCCATGACACTGCCCTTTCTCATTCCTCATCCGACATGCCAGGAAATGCTATTGATTCTGCTTTCAATTTTGATTCTAAATCTAGCTTTCCCCCACTCTGATGCAAACATCCTAGTCTGATCTCATCTGACATCGCTTAGCAGCTGGGTTGCTGCGACAGCTCCTGACTTGCTGTCCTGCCTCTACACTCGCCCTTCTGCAGTCTATTCTCTCCGCAGCAGTTAGAGCGTTTGCCAGGGTTTCGGGAAGTGGTGTATGTAGGAAGTAGGTGAGTGTGGTTATAAAAGATCAACACGAGATTCTTGTGGCAATGGAATTGTTCTGTATCCTGACTGGGGTGGCAGACACGTGAACTCACATGTGTGGTCAAATTCCATAGGACTAAGTACACACAGACACATACACATGCACACAACTACAAGCAAAACTGGGGAGATCTGAACAAGATTGGTGGATGGTATCAATATCAATTTCCTGATTGTAATATTGTAATCCAGCTTTGCAAGTTGTTATCATTGAGGAGAATGAGGAAAACAGTAAAGGGTACAGGATCTTTCTGTATTAGCTCTTAACAAATGGTATGTGACTCTACAATTAACTTAAAATGAAACGTATAATTTTTTTAAATGTTGGCTCCAAAAAAAAAATGTTTCATTGGTGACAGGTGAGGTCATTCTCTGTATGCTTTTATTGATTCTAGTATCAAACCCTCTTTAGAAAAAAAGATTTATCTTGCCTGGGAAAGGAATCTCCTGACTTCTTTCTGAAGGAAGAGAGGTGAGAACTGATTAAGCCATCTTGCTCCACAAGGGATTTTCCTGCCCAGGTTTGGTTTGTTGCTTTTCGGAGTTATCCTTGTTTAGTCATGACTAGCTTAGATAGTGAAGATTGTTGGATTTGTATCTTCAGGACACCTGAATTCAGGTCCAGGGCATGGCACCAGCTTGCTTTGCTTCCCAGTTCAAATCAAGGGCCCTCGAGATTCTCAGTTTATTCCTATGAAGTACAAGAGCATGTGGGGATAAAAAATAACCATAGCTAGAGAATCTCTCTAGTCCCACCTGCCTCCAAAAGGTTATGACTCTGGACGTCTGCTCCTTGCACAAATGTTCATTATCAGCAATATTCTTTATAGGCAATATTCTTTGAGTGTATGTGACCTGCCCAGGGCCACCCATCTTGTAAATGGAAGCACTGGGACTCTAATTCACATCTTTAGCCCAAAACCTATGCTTTTAACCACTCTACCCCTAGATTCATTTTGTCTTTTAGGTTCTCTAAATTACATATTGTTAGAAACACAGACATCTTTGATGTTCGATAATCTAATTAACAAAAAACGGACTCCGTTATTTTAACATCTTGCAAAAATGTCTTTATTGAGATAGGATTTAATTTAATGCCATTAGAATTTGTAGAAGAAAACAATGTGAAAAGGTTGTGAGAGGCTGGAAAGAGCATCAGACTTGAAGAGAATAAATACGTGTGTGTGTGTTGAATTCTGCCTTCACATATTAATGGACTTTGGAAAAACTTATACTTCTGAATCCCAATTCCGTCATCTATAAAATGGGGTTCTTAATACTTAATTTATAAGCTTACTTAGCATTAAATTAAATCTTGTATTTAAAACTGCTTGTTATTTGGTTAGCACTCAGCCAATATTTACTTTTTATCAACCTATGTGCTCTGTATTATTTTTCTTTGCTAAATTATAATAAATAAGGTGATTAATTATTTACTCATTTGATCAACAAGTACGAAGTACTGAGGAGTCAACAAGCATTTTATGTTGGTATGATACATTTACAAATATGAGTAAGATACAGTCCTTCTCTTTGTGCAGATCACAGCCTATTAGAGAGAAGGAAAGAGAGATTTTAAATAATTAAATATAGTATATTAGGAGCGTTATTACTGGAAAATACAAGTGTCATTTGGAAATAAAGGATGGAGTCATTGACTCTTACTTAGTGACTTCCAGAAAGGCTGCAGAAAGGACGTTGTTATTTTGCCTGGGCCTCATAGGGTAATGAGACAATTTGAAGCTTAAAGAAATTAACAAGTACATGGATTGGTACTAGTTGAAGTAAAGTGAGTATCCACACTTGGTAACACAATTTTTCCTCCAGATCGAAGCTATATGCTGTATCATTCACATCTGTCAACTTAGTTTAGAAAAAAAAAAAAGTTTTATCAGCGGGTTTAGAGTAAAAACATTGGCCCATATGTTCCCATTCACAATTGTGGAAGAAAAGAGGATGAGGCTATAGCTGTAAGAGCTTATATTTATCTGACTCCAGACGTTTAGCTGCGTTACATCAACCCTGAAGAAACATTTCAATGTTGATACCAAATTCTTACCCAGTCCCAGTTCTGTAGACTGCCCATATCTGGTCTATGAAGGAAATGACTCAAGCATGAACAGGAAAGATAGATAATACCTATGGCATCATTTGATTTGTCTCTGGCCAGATAGTATCATTCTCATGGAGATGCTTTATCAATTGGACCTAGTCCAGGCTGGGCTTCTATCCATGCAGTGAGATAGCAGATCTATATGCTCAGAAGAAAAGTTCTGGAAAATTTGGAAGGTGGCCATCGAATAGGGTCACAGCAACATAAGCAGCCTCCGTCATGGTCCTGGAAGGTGAATGGAAGCTTTTTCAGGCCTCTCTACACTCCCTAATCTCTAGCTATGTTTCTCCTGCCAAAAATCTACTTAGGGGAGACGATTATTAGCCCTGTTTCATTGTCCAGTGCCTAGATTCTTGGCTATACTGGGTGGGACTTCTCCTGGGTGAGGTTGAAAATTGAACAAGCGATAGCTGTCATCATCAGTACATGCAGAATTCGTGTACTTCCCTTCCTTAAATTATCTTCTGCAGCTCTTCAGGCATAAACAAATGTCATCTATGAAAGAAAGATTTTAAAACCCTCGTTTGTGTGCTTAAATACACATTCGTGCAATACTGATGAACACGTTTTTTAAAAAGGAAGAAAACTCTAGCTTCATCGTCTATAAACAACAAAGCCATATATTTTAGAATACTTTCTTGGGTCTGACTTGCAGGGGTAAGTTTTGATTTATGAGAATGAATAGCTGGGGTAGGGGGGAGTCCTTTTTAAATTTGAATTACAAATGTACCATTCTTTAAACTCTTGATGTTCCCTGTGGCCCGTCCTATGTTTCAATTTTGGATAAGCAGGTACGAGAGTTACAAAAGCTGAGCATTAGTACCCATATGTTATACCTGCATGTATTCTACCATATTCACTGAGCGCTTTCTGTATGTCAAGCACTGTTCTACATTCTGAGATACAGACTCTGTCTCTGTTCCCTGGATATTATTAAATTCTAGGTTGTGAGAGAGCCCACAATCAAGTAAACAAATACATACAACAATTTCCAATCATGTAAAGCTTTGAGAAAAATTTCAGGATAACGTGATAGAAAGGGACTGGGAGATGATGATGTCTCTTTAAATAGCATGGTCAGCAAAGGCCTCTGGGAGGAGGTGGCCTAAGTGACAAGAAGAAAGCCACTATGCTGAGTTCTTGGAGAAGTGTACTTTAGGCAGAATAAAGAGCAACAGGTAATAACCCTGAAGTGGGAACAAACTTCTCTTGGCTGAGAAATAGAAAGGATGCCAATGTGCAGTGTAACAAGGAAGAAAGATAGTAGTAGTTCAACAAAAAGTCTTAGAAACAGACAGAAGGCAGATCAACAAGACCTCGCAGAGCACGGTATCCTGAGATAAGAAGATATTAAAAGGCTTCTAAGCAGACAAGTGACACGATCTCACACTGACTCTTCCATGGAAAAAATGCAGAAGAACAAGAGTAGAAGAGATGCCTCTGAGGACAGGCATATGATGGTAGTGTGGCTTGGATGACTGTAATAAGGAGAAAGAGAAGTGTTTATTAGGACTCGGATTACTAAACTGACCTCTGGCATGGTAGAACTTTGGCTGTCTGCTTCTCATGTTCAGAGCTAATAATTGGAACTCGAAACTGAAGACTTTTCCAAAATTTCCAATGGCCTTTCCCCTCTATTATTTTTATTGCCCCTGACAGCAGCCCTATGAGGTTTGTAGCAAGGGTGTTCTTATACTTTCACAAATGAAGAAATTGGAGTTTCTACTAAGAGTCAACCAGAAGGCAGTGGAGCCAGGACTCAAGTTCGTCTGATGACAATGCCATGTTCTTCCTACTGGCCCACCTGCTTCGTTTTATTTGACTTTCCAAAGCACTTATTTTGTCAGACACAAAATCTTCTGTGTTGAGTTGAATTCTTCTGGAAGTCAGAACATACTGATCAATTAAAACAGTTGACCTGCTGTTTGTCTAAAGGAGAAAAAGGCCACCTATTCCTAGAAAAAGGCTTCAGGCTGTATAAAATCCAATAAATGGGTTGATTAAAATTTTGAGAAGTAAACCTCCTTGGTGTTTGTGTTAAGTGTCCCAGCCTTTGGTTCAGCGGTCTGCTGAGTAAAAAGTAAAATAAAATAGGAAGGAAGACACAAACAAATGAAAGAACAAAAGGAGATAGGAACACTAATGAAGATTGTTGTTTAGGACAGAGAGAGAAAGAAAATTTTATTAAACTCCTATTATGTGGCAAGTATTTTTCCTAAGCACTTTCATATGCTATCTTGAGGACACAATAACTCTGAGAGGTGAGTGTCATTCCCATTATTATTCAAATGAGGAAAATAAGGCTCAAAGAAGAGGAATTTTTTCAAGTTTCCATAGCTAAGTAGCAGAGCCATAGTTTGAATCAAGTCATTCCGCAGCCAAAGCCAAATACAAGGGGAGTCAGAGCTCCAAGCTTGTTCTGGCCTCATGCACGTTCAAAGTGGGTAATATGGCAACAATTTGTTATAGGGCAAGAATTTTAGAAACTTCATTTTTCACATGTTATGGTATTTCTTATTGGTGCTGAAATTTTCAGGTACTGTGTGGTAAACTACTCAGCGTGGCTTTTTTTATTTAAAATCTAAATATCAAAGCTCTAAGCCTAAGAGCGTGTAATTTACAACTCATTTTGAGGGGAGCAGATTTAAGCATAGTCTCAATATGTCAGGTTGCCCAGAAATTGCAAATTTGAGGTTTTCTGCATTATAAAGCAGGCTCAAAACATCTGGGTAAAAGAGACCCCAGAGTCTGTAGCCAGCTGTGATATCTTGAGCAAGGCTCTAAAATTAACTGGATTGCAATTGACTCCTTTGAGATAAAAGCCTGGACTTTCTCTAGTCTGCCTCTCTTTCTTTACATCTTGACTCATTCCAGCAAGGATTTGAGGCATCTGAGTTGGACTAAATGAACTTTAACTTTCCTTTATACCATGATTGTGCTAAGAACTTCCTGAAAACGGCCGTTCAGCTTTGATCCCCAAAGATCCTTTTCCTCCAGGATTTTTATTCCCTTAAAACTTTCAGGCATTTATTTTTTTCTTTTTAACTGTAGAAACACATCGCGTGTTGTCTGGAGAGATGGGATGTGTAATGTCTATGACATATTCATGCCTCTCTTCTTTCTGAGAGTGACCATGTGTACCATGATTCTGACCTGATTAAAACATGGTTGCATTTGACTTTCTGACTCAACAACCAACTCCATCCAAGACAGAGAATAAAATGCAACCTTTCCCTTAGTTTATAAAGCAATTGTGCTTCTTTCCAGTCAGTGCTCTCATACGCTGCCAAAGTTGTTTCAAAGATTAGGCTCACCCACTCATTGTACGTTTCCCCAACACTTGTATCAGGATTAAACCCCTGGTCGCCCTGAATAGTGGAGCTAAAAACCAGTCACCTCGGTTTGCCTAAGCTCCAGTGTGGAGTGCTTTCTGACAGCAAATGGGTAAATTGAACTCCTTTGAGAAGAGCCTGTTTCCGGAGCTTGGAGACTGAGCCAAATGACGGCTCCTCCCCTCGCCCTGTGGTTTCCACACCTGGAGCTGATTACTCAAGTACTAAGGAGGTTAAGCTAAGAGTGTTGTTTTTAGATCTTGAGTGCAAACAAATTCAACTTGTGGTGTCAGGAATTATATACCAGCCATTACCTAAGCTATGCAGTGCAGGATAATGATGTTAATCCAAATGTTAATCCAGTGTCCCTGCTGAAAGGAGACCATAGTCATCCAGATGGAAGGCTGTCTCTATGTGGTGGGCCTCCTGCAGGTTCATAAAGCTCATCAGAACTCGGAAGGTTTCTGAGGATTTCTGCAGTACAGAACATGATGTGCTGTTTCTTAAACATGCCTGAGAGTAAAAGTCTTCTGTATCAAGGACAAACTTTCAACCTCCTGGAGTAATGATGTAGCAAACACTTACTGTATTAAGAGTTCTTCCTTCCAAGCACAAATCCTGGTATATAGTAGACACCTAATAAATATTTTTGAAAGTCAAATAAGTACATGAGTGAATGAATTCATATAAGTGAGGAGATTATATATATATATATATATATATATATATATATATATGCACAGACTTGTACTATAAATATTATTTTCTTATAGAAACACATTTAACATTAGCCAACCCATGTTTATTGAGCTTCTGCTGTGTGAGAGGCCCTCCATATACTAGGTTTCAAAGATCTCAGAAGCTAGAACACAATAATGGTAACAATGTGGAAGAGAGATAGCTAAAGATAAGTATAAGGTGTTATGGCATACAGGTAGCAGGAGTGGCAGGGAAGATTTCTGGAGAAGCTGATATCTGAGTTGAGACTTAAATGACGAATCAGAGGTGGTTCCAAAAAGATGTACAATGTGTGTGTATAAGAAAGTCTTGGGCCGGCCGAGTGGCGCGTTGGTTAAGAGCTGGCTTGGGACGCCAGAGGGCCCCGGGTGCGGGTTCCACATATGAGGGCCAGTGACACTGCCCTCTACAGCTAAGATGCTGAACAACAGCTCAACCTGGAGTTGGGCTGTCTTGAGTCGCCGACCACGGCGTAGGCTGCAGCCCCTGTGGCAGTGGGTTGCCATGGGCTGCCGTGTGTAGCCAGCAGCCAGCGTGAGCGGCTCTCAAGCCGCGGTGAGCGGCCGTCCAGTGACTGGCAATGATCTGCCTCACCCGGGAAGAGCACAATGATGGTGCCAACTTGGGCCAGTGAAGCAACGTCCTCCACAACTAGACTGAAGAACAAAAAGGACAGCAACTTACCTGTTCCCATCCCCCAACTCCCCAATAAAAATCTTTAAAAAAGTCTTCACATGTGCTGCATTTAACGAATCATTAAGCATACATGCACGTATATATTTTATATTTGGAAGACAAAATAACAGTATCAGAAATGCTTTTGTTCAGTGAGAGGACTAGTTTTATATTCCAGGAAACAAAATAACATGGGACCATGTGTCAACAATATGAATCCAAATTAAATCCAGGAAACCATGAGCCACAAACAGAAAAAGGCACCGGAGCATTTACTACTTTAAGTTAGTAAATTATAAATGTGATTTTCGTCAGGGTCTGTGCATCCTCATTAGAGGAATTTAAAGGAACTGCCATTCCACTTTTCTCACAACGGAAAGCGCCTCCTCCCCATATTTTCCTTTCCCTAAACTGATGAAATCTCCGCCATCTCTACCTTTTCTTCCTATCACAATTTGTAATAAGCATAGCGAGGGGTGAAGGAGTTATTCATAAATGAAATGCTAGGAGTTTGACTTTTTTATATAACTCTGACTCTGTTTCTCAGCCTGTACTGGGAGTTTCACTCCCTCACCCGTTTCTTCAGTCCACACAATTGTATTGTGCTTCTACCCACTGACAAGGCGTGTACTAAGATCAGAGGGTGCAGTGCTGCCACATCCTCACTCATTTCCTTCCCCATGGAGCGTAGTCTCTAATAAGAGAGACGGATATGAACAAGGAGTCACAGAGATGAAAATGAAACATGAGCGTTAAAGGTGCTCTTGAAAAGAATGCAGTAGAAGAATGAACCCGGTCACAGTAGTCGTAGAAGGCACCCGAGCCAGTGATGATTGAATGGGGGCTGAAAGGTAGGATAAGAGTTACGTAGACAAAGGTGACAGTGGGAAGGAAGTGGGGTGGGCAAGAACTTTTAGAAATGCCCATGAGACGGTAGGAGCATGACTTGCTAGAGAAACTGAACGAATACCTTGAAGGGAAGCATAATTTCTTATTTTTTAAATCTCAGCGAAGTCTGGTACAGGATCACACTCAAAAACTGTTTGTTGAATGAATGCCTTAACTTGGGACACAGTGCCAGGGTACTCTCTTTCTGGCCGACAGAGGCATCAGCCCACTGCCCAAAACAAAAAGAAAGTGGAGGCCTCACACCCTAAAGCTTTTCCTGCAGCAAAGCTCCAAGAATGCCATAAACTTTCCTGAAAGGAGATTCATTGCTTGAGTCCATTCTCCCTTCCTTATTCTTCGATGTGTCTGTTTGTTTATTCACCAAATTTTATTAAGCAGCTGGCGATGCTGGTCACCACGGAAGATTCAGAAATGATGAAAACATAGCCTCAGGCTCAAAAACCTTTTCATCTAACCAGGATATCAAGTGCACTGATAGTCATAACACATGGCAGAAGAAAAAGTCTGGGCTGCATGGCAGAGATAAAATGAAATAGTATGAGAGGGAAGGGGAGTGAGAGATCTCTTTAATTGAGGTATTTGGGGAAGGAGATAGTGGTAAAGTTATATCTTGAATGAAGGATATAAAAGAATTTTGACAAGTAGCTGGGCAGTGGGGAGAGGGGAAAAGCCCTTTTAGGTTGAAAGCAAAATGTGAACACAGATAAAGGAGAAGAGTAAAATGTGTGGAAGAGGATGCAAAAACATCTAGTTTAGTAAGACCATGAGAAACAGCAGATGAAGACCTACCAAAGAGGACATAATCAGCTTTGAATTTGTTCTTAAAGATTTAATGCTTTTGTCTTGTTGACAATGAGATGAAGTTAAACTTTTGTACAATCATCCCTTGTTGTCCAGGAGGCAGTTCCCAGTCCCCCCTAAGATATCAAATCCTAGGATGCCCAAGTCCCTTGTATTCAATGGCATACTATTTGCATATAACCTACTCATATCCTCCTATATGTTTTAAATCATGTCTAGATTATTTGTAACATCCAACATAATGCAAATATTATGTAAGTAGTGGTTATCCTGTTTTGTTTAGGAAATAATGACAAGAAAAAGGCCTGTACATGTTCAATACAGACACACCCATTGTAGGCCTAACTACATAGTTAGTCCATGTCAACAACAATATAACATTGTTTTTCAACTATTTTCAAGCCCTGTTGGTTGAGTCCACAGGTGCAGAACTCAAGGATACCGAAAGCTGACTGTACTCAGAGTTAAGCCTTCGAAGGATCATTTTGATAGAAATGTAGAGAATCTGGTGGATGAAACAGAAATAGAGAAAAGAGAGGCACTTCGGGGGTGTTTTGAACAGTTTACGTTAAGAGATACAGAATGTCTTAATGAGGGTGAGAGATGAATTTGAGTGACACGGTAAAGGTGGAATCACATGGTTGTAGTGGCTAGCTGGTTATATGACACGTAAAAGAAGCTGAAGATAGTGTTTGGGCAACGGGCAGGAGGTAATGCCATTCGTTAACTGAGGATAAGAAACAGGAAGCAGCTTGGAGTGAATCTGATGAAAGTAGTCAAATGCCAGAGGAACCATCCCAGTTGATTATAAGCACACTTGAACCAAATCGTATTTCTAAACGTGTTTATGCGGAATGTTGAAATGCAAACCACCATAAAGTAGTTCTGTTTATAATAATGGATGAGCCAGTAATGGTAGTACATGATTCAAAAATATCTACATGTACAGTGATGTATCAAATTTAGTTTAAACTCCTCATTCTAGTGTTTCTCTCAGTTGGATATGGTCTTCATGATGCACCTTCAAATTGACTTTCTACAGTTAAGTCTGAACTCTTGGCTAAATATAGCACACACCTTAATTAAATGTATTCATTTGTTTAAAGGGCATATCAAAATCACCTCTTAGTTCCTTAGTTCCCATCCAAATTTGTTCATCCATACAGAAACACCCTAATCCCACACTATCTTGAAGTCTACCTTTACAGTGCTGATTGTACATTTCATTCCTTCTTTGTATATCCCCATGCCACTCTTTATACCCCTCGTATTCCATTTTGCATCTAGTGTTTGTGTAATTATCTTACCCTCTTACTCAATTACAAGCCCTTGGAGTATAGAGAAAATGTACACCTCTTTGATTTCTTGCTCATGAACAGATGCTCAGTAGAAAACTTCAACAGGAAAATACAAATATTTGAATTGTTCTGTGATAGCTATCATAGAAATGGTACTTAGTCTGAGGGGTATATGAAGAGACTAGATTAGAGCAATGCTTCTCAAATTTTAATGTGGGTAAACGTCATCTGGGGATCTTATTAAACACATATTCTTGGAACTGGCCTGAGATTTTGATTAGTGGGCTTAGGGTCAGGCCAGGAGTTTGCATTTCTAACCAATTCCTAGCTGGTGCTGATGGTGGCCGGTACAATGCATAGCACTGGTTTAAAGAGTTAAGTCTGACATCAGGTTGCCTGGACTTAACTCCACCACAATTTGCTACCTTTATGATCTCAAGCTACCAAAGCTCTTTCAGTCTGATTCCTCACCTGTAAAATGGTAATTCTGATCATGGAACCCCAATGGGACTGATATGAGAACTAAAATAGAGGGTCTATAACATGTGCTTCTGGCAATATCTGATACATGGGATGGTCTCAAAATTAGGTGTCAATGTGCAATAGTACAAGTAAGCTCATAGATTCCTAAAGAGCAGGGCTCATGAAACTCTGGCCTGCAGGCCAAATCTAATTCATCACCCACTTTGGTAACGCTGATGAACTAACAATAGTTTTACAATTTTTTAAATGATTGAAAAATATCAAAAGAATATTTTATAATGTGAAAATGATCTAAAATTCAAATCTCAGTGTCCAGTGTGACTGGAACACAGCCGCACACATTTACATATTGCCTATGAATTCTTTTGTGCTACGATAGCAGAGTTTAGGAGTCACACGACAGATCATATGGCCAGGACAGCCTACGATGGGTATTATGAGGCTCGTTACATGAAGGTTGCTTATCTCAAATACAGCACCAAGTGATTTTACCAGTGAATTACTGGGACTACAACCATCAGTATTTCTAGTGTCTGGAGTACCAATCCTGTTCAGTGGCTTTATATATAAATAAATTATGTAACTATACCACAGTAGTGAAGGATTCTTAGGAGCCAGTAAAAGGAATTGGGAAATAAGATAAATTCGCGGGATAAGTGGTAAAATGGAATTACCATTAAAGCTCCTCAAACCAGGAAATGCTGTTGGATGCCCCAGCCCACTTTTGATTAAGGAATATTTTATTGTCCTTTTTTGGGTTATAAAAGCAATACATGATGATGGCATTTGGAAAGTCAAACATGTGTACAGAATATAAATTAGTCATATTCCCAATAGTAGATAGCCACATTTAAACATGTCATTACAAAATTGGGATGTTACTGTACAAATTGGTTATATATTTTTACTGTTAACACTTCTCTGAGAACATTGTTTAGTGAGCGATGAAGTTCCATTGTTTGGAAATGCCATAATTCATTTAACTACTGCCCTCAGTACTGGATTGTTATTTTAAGGTTTTATTATCAATGCTATAACAAATTTGCTCACGATTTTCTGAAAAATCTGTGAATTTTTCCAGCTATGATAAATTACTGTAATAAAACAAATTTTTTCCAAATTTGGCTGCCTTTAAGGAAAGTAGAAACAGATCAGAGACAAGGATTGTGTTAAGACTATTGTCTCCATTTTTTGGATTTCCAAACCACACCGATTTTGAAGACTTCTACCTTCTTAGTAAAAGTAAATGACTGTTATTCTTGACCAACCATGTGTTATTTTTTTTCTATGTATCCCATTCTTAAATCCATATATAAGGAAACCAAAGTTTTCGTTTTGTTTGAAATTCCCCCTTCCCTTAGAAAATCACGCCATCATGTTATCAAAAATATTTTATTTACAAAAAAAATTAATTATACTATACATCCTATACTGGAAATACATTGAATAATTGCTAAAATAAATACAGGCAATTAATTCAATCTTTTATAAGAATGAGCGAATTTGACATTTGAATGTTATCAAAGCTTAACTTAGAACATAAATAGTTAAAAAGGCAAACTCAAGTTTTAGTCTCATTTATCGGCATGGTGTTTGTTTTCCACGAGCTCTCTAATCAGCAAGAGTCGCGGAATGTTATGTACCTTTTTTTTGTATTCCGAAGGTAGAATGTGCAGCTTTTTCTTAGGCAGGAGAGGTGGAACATGGATGTCTGCATGGAGAAGCAGCAGAAAGGCGGAAGCAGAGTCCAGTACTTCTCCGCATGACTCTGCTTCATCACAACACTTTTTCTGCAACTACTCATGTGTTCGATTGTGTTTTTAACACAGGTCTGCACGGCACCAGCTACAAGACAAGATGGGTCGTGTCAAAAGTCAAACTGGATAACCAAGGCTCTGGAGAGGCGAACTTAGCTGGACTTACAGGTACCTGGTTCATCTTTTTTTTTTTTTTTAATGTGCCAATTCTTGATACACTTATTAGACCTCGATATTATTTCTACTATGTAAACATATGTACGTAGGCCAAGAACAGAAGAGATGAAGAAATTAGCTGTATAATTCAGAAAAAATAATCCTCCCTAGAAAGTAAAAGGATAGAATGTGAAATCTGCTATTTTGAATCTAAAGGCTTTGTAGTTATAATTTATCCAACGCAAACATGGAAATCTCACACTAACATGTAAAGTGAACTGGCAAACTGAGAGGGAAAGACAGGTATAAAATATGTTCAACATAGGGACAACTGGTGAATTCAGGCCCCAGAACAAAATGATGAACTACAATGTATTTGTCCAAATTATACAGATAATTTTTTCCATTTTCCTTTTTACTCAGCCTGGGAAAACACTGCCAGAAACTCCATTGATTATTTATCTTTGATACACATGTTATGTCCAGTGCTGGATGCCCAGTGTTTTCTTTCGAGGACGAGCACTCCCTTTTATTAATCTTATGGAAAAATTGCACTTTTCTACCCCTTTGGCCTTGATTTTCAATGATTTACTTTTTTTGTACATATAAGTATGTATTTTTACTCTCAAAGTGTGACAGGTATATTGGCCTTTTCTAAAAAAAAATGAAAAAAAAAAGTTAAAATATTGAATGTTTAAATACTTTTTCACAGAAATAAACTATTCGATTTTGAACGGTAGAGAGAGAGAGAAACAGTTTATTCTTTCTATCATGAACATCAGTCAACCAAGCTTCACATTTTGGGTAGGTTTTTGTTTTTTTTATAAGTTTGAATTTTTTTAGAACCTATTTTATTTTTTTAAAAAGGAAGAACAGGTGTATTTTGGCAGAGAAGTAAAATATAGAATATGCAGAATTTGTTTTAAAAATTGGCATACAAAATTTTAAAACACAGTACAATTATATAAAAATACAGCACAGCCAACGGCCTTTAAAATTTCCTTTGGCATTTCATTTGGTAGAGTTAAACAGAAAATCCTTTAAAAAAAAAATTAGCTATCAACACAGTCCATAAGTTAGGTTGTATATGTTGAAAGAACTTTTCCTTGAGTTTCCAATATCCTTTTCTTCCATGATAACCCACATAAAGCATGGCTAGTGAGGTATATAGGGCAAAAACACTGTTAGGCAGATGTACAGTAAGGAAAAAGTGCATAAACAAAGAATTCTTCCCATTTTCATAGAAATAACAAGTTAAATCTGAGTTTCTTCTTGTTGGTGTATCATTTTACTTTGGCAGAATCATAATAAACCCATAGAAATGTCTTAGTTCAAGTCCCAGCAGCAGTGATATGTCTCCTTTGGTGGCATTCTCTGATGCCACAATATGGTACAGTCCCTAGAGGAACTCAGGTTTTGTCTGCATATGTGATTGCAAATGTCAAACAGCGTAAGATCATACATCAAGCACCATATCATACTGTTGTCCCTTCTTCCGCCTGCCACATTTACTGATGAGAACCACATACAGAGTCAAAAGCATGACCCAATAGCATACGTAGAGCAACGTTCCAACAATGAGAACTGTCTGTTTGGATTCTGAGAATGGCTTTTTAGATTCCTTATAAATGGTGAAAATCACACCACCCAGGAGGATTGTAAACCAAACTGATACTGGAATGAGTCCTATGAAATTCACAACAATAGTTTTCCTTCCAGATGTGCCCCACCCAGCTTTGTTTATCGTTGCAATTGCAAACATCTTAGCGGGCAGTAAACTTGACATGTACAACACTGAGTAGAGGGACATGAAGACCATGACGATGTTTCCTCTAAGGCAGCTGGCAAAGGATGACTTTATGAGACCTACCAACTGGACAGTTAACAAGAAGAGGAGGATGTTCCAAATCTTGCCCCGGTAGAAGAGCTGGATCACTGTGGCGATGAGAAAGAAAGGGAAGAATCCGGTGATAACCGCTTCGTAGGTCATCCACAAGTGATGTTTATGAAACCACATCGCATTGTACAGCCACTCTCGGAAGTACGACTTGCTCCAACGGGTCTGTTGGTTTAACCATCTGAGATATTCTACGGGCGTTTCCGTAAGGCACTTGGATCGAGCGGTGTATTTTGTGGCATAGCCCAGACTCAGCACTCGGTTCGTTAGATGCCGGTCATCACCAAAACTGCATTGGCTGCCCATAAATTCCTGATTGTACCAGTCTTCCACAAATTCATGCAGCAAGGAGTTTCTGTACATCCCCAGAGGCCCGCTAATGCACTGGACACAGCCGAAATAAGACTGACAGGCCCTTTCTATGTTGAAAGCCATCCAGTATCTCACACTGCTGAGGAAGGAGATCCAGGAATCATACTTGTTTAAAATCTGCAAAAAGGGAAAAAAAATAAGTAAATAAAAGATAAACCTTGGCTTAAAATACCAACACAATCTGTACTATTGTGAGGTTACTTACTATCTACAGGTTTGTTATTTTGGCCTCTTACTTTGGCGTCCTTCTTCCTTTAGATGTGATTATATTTTATTTTCTCTGATCCTATATTACTATTGGGTCGTCAGGAAAGTCGTGATGCATTTTTGCATTGAAAAACATAGAAAAATACGTCATGACTTTCCCAAAAACCCAATAGATTAATTTGATACGTTGTGTGTATGTGTTGGGACTCTGGTATTTTCTTCTGCTTCATCGCTCTCTGTCTTCTTTTTTGCTATGCTTTCTGTTCTTGTTCTTGTTCTAATACTGAGGTTTATTTTTTATTTTGTTTTGTTTTGTTTTTTGTTAGGCTTTAGTTTTCAGTTCCTAAATTCTTCTCCCCAGACACTCTTTTCTACCATCTAAGATCTGAAGGTTTTAAGACCTGTTGCCTCCTGTTCTGGTTCATTCTCAACTCACCCAACCCTTGGCTACAAATGTTCCTCCTCCTCCCCACTTTTTTGTAATGCTAGTGATAAAAGGATTTTCTCTGGCCTCCCGCAAAAAATTGAATCCTGAAATAATGCTCTGTGTAAAGGATATTCAAACTTATCAGCTTTTTCTTGGCAATATTTCTAAATTCTTTTCTGTTTCAATTTTGTTCAGTGTTCACCTGGATTTTGCATGTTTCCTTTTTATCACAAGACTATTTTTTGTCCATTGTAGTGTATTTTCTTTGCCTTTACTATCAACATGCATATATAAAATGCATCATAGAGCAAAATTTCAATGTGCTTTTCACCTTTGGCTAAAATCTGATCTCACACTTGCAAAGGACTCACTTTAGTAATCACATATTTTCACATATTCAGTTTCTCATTCCACAAATTTCAAATTGCCTTCATTAATATTTGCTTCACTAATTGTTTCTCCATCGATAGCAAATAATGGGAAATAAGTAATAATTGGTGGAAAATAAATATTAATTGGAAAGCCCACTTTTTAATTAATTGTGTCTTTGCCTTTCTCAGTATAAATTTGAGTTGCTGTTTCTCTTTGCTCCCTTTGTTTTCCAATTTGGAGTTTTTATCAACCGTATATTGGTCAGCTTTTAAATGCAGAGGTTTAAGATATAGAATTTGTTTCCTGCCATACTTTAATTCATTTGCAACTAAATGAACTCCAACATCAGATTCTTTCAGAATATTAAGTTATGGCTCAAGAAGATCTGGTGGAAATCATTATACATTTACATTATGTTGTATATAGCATATCAGGCACTACAGACATGGGTTATATCCCAGGATAAGCAAAGACATCCTAAGTTATTTCAGTTTGACAAAAAAAAGGCAGTAAAGTGGGCCCGAGTCACATTCACATGTATCTCTAACATCAAAAACGATTCCTGACACAGCATTTGGTAGGTAGTAAATATATGTTCATTGAATCAATGAGCAAGAGTGCTACTAAAAGTGACTCATGCAAAAAGTGAAGCCATACACACCTGGACGTCTCCACCAACACCTCCAACCATGGGATCCTCTTCCAAAACTTTTACCATCTCCACAGATGAGGCTGGGTCGAGCATGGTGTCTGAGTCACAAACCTGCAAAGAAGAAAGTAGAAAATGAGCTAAAGGAAAGGGAGAACTGAGTCTGCTCTGTACAGTCAAAATTGGGCATGTGCCTTATGCCTTCAGCCTTAGTGTCACAAAGCCTCCATAAGCAAATATCACAGGGATGACAGTTTGTTATATCATGGCCAATACAAAGAGCTTGTTTACAGCAAGCTCACTATGTAAGTTCATGACATTAATGGAGAGAACAGCTGAAGTGATGGAAGGTCTGTGCTAGGTATATGTCTTGTAGGGTGACCAGCTTGTCGCGGTTTGCCACGGATGTTCCCAATCTCATGTTGCAGTAACATCCCAGTTTTCCAGGATTTGGAAAACACCTTGTTTTGGTCACCCTAGATTTTTTTTTTTCAATTAGCTTAAATTGAGGCTTCTAGGCAACTTGTCCTTCAGGCCTGAATAATGATAGAAAAACTCCTGTAACAGTATTAAAAAGGAGGTATATTTAAAAGTTATCCCCACTCCCCATTTTAATATGATGAATAAAAACCAGAAAATTCTCCTACAGCTGGCTTTATAATTCTGAATTAAGATTTCCCTATGACCTATGACCTGGGCATGGCAGATGACATTGCATCAGAAAGGGAGCTAGCAGGACCCTCAGACCATGGTTTTATTCTAGAGCATTAAGTAGTCATCTAGCCCTTTGGATTTAAAAGCAGATATAAATTATCCGAAGCCGTTCTAGAAATGCTAATGGTTGTTCTTGATAACAATCCTTATATGGGTCAAAAAAAGCAATTCTGAAACCAAACCAACCAGGACTTCAAGAAAATTATTCAGATTAGTCTAGATCCACGAACCCGCGACAGGCATTTCCATTGGAGGCCCAATGGGACAAGGTGATAAATAGTACTTTTCTTTCCAATCTGATGTCTGATCCAATTGGAAAATGAAATAGAATAAGGGAGATGATGAGAAAAACAAAATATCACAAAATAGACTCATAAAGTTGTTGTGGAGAATAGGGCTTATTTCTGTAGAGTAGCGGGCTTCATAATTATGTTCCCCAGTGTTAGCTAGTTATCAATTCTAAACAGCATCAAGGGGGGGCCAGCCTCTTCCTGCAGAAATATGACAGATGTCTGCACCTTGGTGGTAGCCCAGTCCCAGCAGGAAGCAGGAGCCGGGCTACCCCTTACCCCTTCCATACTCATCAGTCAGATTAAGCCACTTGTTAGGGAGAAGGGAGACAGCTGGGAAGGGCTAGTACCTTTCCCACAGGTGAGCTGTAGTTGTGGATGGAGGTTCTTCCACGTGGTCAAAGAAATCAGAAGGAGGAAAAGTACTACCACCTCTCTATCCCTGACTGATACTAATAAGACATAATAGTCTTCTTTTCTGGGGAATGCAGCAAGGCCCTAGTAGATATAAAGTGATCAAAGTTGACATGTAATGAACCAGTTTCATATCACCATGGAAACAGTAAATGACATGATTGGCAGAGACTGGGGTGTTATCTGCAATTTTCATTATTTGCCATCAAGTCTGGCTATACTGGGTGGATTTAATCCAGATTTATCCTATTTATTTATATCAAAAGTAATTATCTTTACAGTTCTCAAACTACTTTATACAAATAGTAGGGATTTAATATACCAGTTTTAAATGATAATAAAAAACTAAGAAAGTAATTTGTAGAAGAAACTCTCAGAGTTGAAGGGCTTATTTATATTTATATACTATACACACACACACATATATATATGGAGATACAGAGATATATATCATGAGTCTCTCACGTAATTAGCCAGGGAATCTCAATGTTTTTTAAAATGTTTAATAGCTACTTTTTCTGAAAAAAATAAATTAATATGTACACTGAAACTAACATAAAATAATATTGAATGTCAGCTATAATTTTAAAACAAATAGTTACAGGGATATAAAGTACAGTATGGGGAATATAGTCAATAATATTGTAATAACTATATACAGTGCCAGATGGGTAATAGACTTATTAGGGCTATCATTTTGTGAGGTATGTAAATGTCTAATCACTAGGTTGTTTTGTACACCTGAAATTAATAAAAATTTAAAAAAAACATTTGAATCTTTCTATAATGGGGTAATATAGAAAAGAAAAATTTAAAAATAATAAATTTATGATGTTTTAAAAGTGTGTATATATATATACATATATATGTATATGTATATGTATATATGTATACATATATATGTATATATACGTATATATGTGTATATATACGTATATACACACACACATATATATATATAGAGAGAGAGAGAGAGAGAGAGAGAAAGAGAGAGAGAGAGAGAGAGAGAGAGAGAATATGTTGGTGAAAACAGCAGTTTAAATGCATTATTGGAGCGTATGGAATATCCAGTTATAAAAAATGAAGTTATCACCTCTCTGGATTTAACTAATTATATCAATTTTAGGGTTAACTTCTGAATTCTTTATTTTATTTAACTTATTTAGAAGTATCCATTTTCTAAATAAAAACCTATGTACTAATTTATTTGTTTATTTACTTATTTATTTTTTGGCATTCTATTTTGGTCCAGCATGGTCTATTTTAGAGAGGGGAAAAAAAAATTAGACAGCAGCGAGGCATTAGGTTTTCACTGTAGAAAATAGGATTTTACTAACACTTAGATTTGTACCCAAGCATCTGAAGCCTCAGAAGCCTAAAGAAATTCCTCCAAAGTGATGTTTTGCCTCTGCTATACCCCGTCTCTCACTAATTTGTATGTGGCTCCAGGGCGGGCAGGCCTGTGAGGAAGGCAGAGAAAGTGAAGGCAGACGTTCAGTCCACCTTTAGAGTCCAACATCCTGAGTTCCTGACCACACCCACCTGTGTTGACTCAAGCTGGGAAAGGTAAAACCAGAAAGCTAAAATAAGTCTAAAAACAACAGGAAGGGGGCAATCTAGAATTAATGTTCAAGTAACTCCGCCTGCTTGTGAGCATAAGCAGACCAAGGGAACTGCCCCTTAGAAATGACTAGACTTGAACCAGACTTCTGAGGCTCCGTGTATTTAAATTGGCCCTGCCCCTCCCCAGTTTCCAACAGCAAAGGACCAGGAGTTCTCTGAGAGAGAGCGTGTTGAACTGTGTCAGAAGGGAAAGCTCTGAGAAATGCCTTGGAAAGGGGTTTGTTGCAGTGGGATTAAAGAGCTTTCTGAAGTTCAATTTTTGGATGTATTTGGTGATTGAATAGGCCAGCTAGAAAGCCAGAATCTATGGAAGTGTAAAAGCATGTCTGTTCATGGATCTAATAGTATTTACTTTTTCGTGTGCTAAGAGTGTCACTTTAGCTCCTCTTAAAATCAGTTTAGTAGGAACAGGATTTTTAGTTGTCTTCTCACCCATTAATAACAAATATGTAATGCTGATTGATTATTTAGCTCCAGGCTACAGGCTGTGGGGGAGATACACCAGTTCACACAGAGCTTCACCTCACATGGAGAAAAACTACGGGACATGATTTGCACACCAGAAGCAATCAGAGAACAAATCAAAACGTCTTTCAGTCCACACTGAATGTATCCCTGTAATTTGTTTAAACCACATAATCACTAGTCATAGGATTTCTCACTAGGAGATACAGACTTGAAGCAAAGCCACCACATTTTGACTAAAATAAGTGGAAAATGTAAAGGCAAAAAGGTATTATTGGGAGGAACCAGCCACCTCATTCTTAACCACAGAATCATCAACTAAAGTGTGTCAGACCATCGCTTTTCCTCCTTCGCTATCCCAGCCAAGCGTTAAGGTTCCTCTCCTTTCCTATTGAGAACAGTGGGTGGCAAACTAGTCTTTAGGCCAAGTCCAGCCTGCCACCTGTTTTGATATGGCCTACGGGCTGAAAATCGCTTTTACCTTTTTAAATAGTTGAAAATCAAAAGACTATTTTGTAACCCATGAAAATTACATGAAATTCAAATTTCAGCCTCCATAAATTAAGTTGTATTGGAACTCAGGCATGCACATTCATTTTCATCTTATCTACAGCTGCTTTTATACTAAAACAGCAAAGTTGATGAATTGTAACAGCGACCACATGGCCTTGCAACGCCTAATATTTACTACCTTTTACAAGGCCTTTTACAAGCAAAGTTTGTCAACCTTGGGACTCAAATAATTGGTTGCAGGGGCAGCGTTCTCTTTCCTAAAATTTAAAAAAAAAAAAGTAAAATAATAAAAAATAAATTTAAAAAAAGGTGAGATTAAATATGTTCTAGGCCTCAGTTGTAATTCTAATAGATTTTTTTAAGGTTGCCTCCATTTCGATGTTATAAATAGTAACTGTATAAAAATATATAAAACATTAATAAATCAGATGTTTTTCTTTACCCAAGATTTGCATATGAGAAGAACAAATGCCCTCAGAATAAAGAAGCCACAATTAAGTCTTGCGTCTTACATCTCACTAGTTCTACGACCTTGAACAAAGCCACTTACCATCATCATGGTACTGGATGGAACACAGCCTATAAAAGTGCCTTGTAAATTACAAAGGACTGTAGAGAAGGATGCCATTAGTCTTAGGTAATAATCTTTACATTTTTATGCCCCCTAAGTAAACACACACCTAATGGATCATGATGATCCTTACCACAAATAGATGACCCAGCAGAATCTCTAAAAGGAACATGGTAATTGATATTACCTTTCGAGAATCTCTTATCACAATGAACCAATTCAAATGTGTCTGAAATGATCTAAAATAATTAGTTATGGACTATGAGTCTCTAGTCTGTTACATGTTATTACACGCTAAGTCCATTCCAACTAGTCTCACTGACCCTAAAGTTAATCTGTTGGGTTGTCGGAAAAGTCATGACGTATATTTTCTAGGTTTTTCATTGCAAAAATGCGTCATGACTTTTCCGACAACCCAATCCTCACTGTAATTTAAATAAAAACCTCCTCTCGAAGTATTACTTATTCTACCAAATGCCTTTCAGATTCTAAGATCCAAGTCTAAAATGCCAAGTCTCCACGTTTCGCTTTTTTTTTAATGTTTCCTTTCAGACTGAGTGGTGGATACCCCCCTCCGCCTGCCCCATACCACTTCAGAAGGCAGTAGGAGCTACACAGCAAGAGGAGATCTTAATTACTAGGGTAGCCTTCAATGAGGAAACAGGTTGAAAATAAATCAAGACCCTTCTGTTAACTACTGCCTTCATCCTTTGCCTGCCTATAAGGCTCAACCCTTCCTTAACCTTGACCCTTCATCTTAACCTTGAACCAGTAAGACAATTTTTTTCCTATAGTGTGTGGAATTTACTCTTGGTCATGACCCCACTACCCAGCTTTCCTGCCACAACTTAACCACAAAGTAAATAGAAAGCTCTCCCTACCCCTCTCCTCCCCACTTCCATTTCTCTGTTAAGAGGGGTAGGCCAGAAAAAAAAAATGTTTTACAAGTAATTATTTACTAGCAAACAAGATGGTGCAAGTCCCCCTGAGCTCCTAACAATACAATACCAGAGCAAACACACTACTGTAAAGAAATGAAAGCACTATGCAAAGGTTGGAATCAAACAGATCTAAGTCCCAAGCCATGATTTACCGGTTTTGTAAACTTGGACTATCTTCTTGACCTTAAACTCCTCACTTCACTTTCTGAAGCCTCCATCACTCAGGTGAAAAATATGGATAATCATATCTACCTCATCAGATTGTTGTAATGGTAAGTTAATTAGAGAATGTATGTAAAGCACTTAATAATGGCTGGCTCATAATAAGTGCTCAATAAAAGGATGACATATACACTAAGAAGTGATGAAAACTAAAGGCACAAACTAAGGACAGCAGTCCACTGAGCATTTATTCTACAGCACGTAAACAGAGTTGAGTCTAGAATTCAAAGTTCCCCATTTCTACTGCAGTGTGCTCTTAATCTTATCCTCTAAAATGAAGGATACAAAGAGACATATAACACTCTCAGCATCGGTCCTCAGAATATTTCCACTGCTTAGGCTTCCTATGCAGGAACCAATCAAACACTGCATACAGTGGAGTCTCATTACTCACAGTAGTTGTGTTCTACAAAGTTCCTGGGAACACTGAATTAGCGAATACCAAAAAATTGCTTCTAGCAGAAATACAGGGTTAAGTTTTGTCTGCTGATCAATACCTAACCTTGTTTTATTTGTTTCTGTTTTAATATACTATATATAGTATATTAATTATATTATAGTATATATAATATATAGTATATTATATATAGTGTGTATATATCGGGGATGCCAAAAAAATGTATACAAGTGGACACTTTGGTCAGCGTTGCTCAAGCAGTAGTTTGCCGTAATCAGAAGTGTCTGGACGCTGATTGTAACCACTCTGAGCACCTCTTGTAATTGCAGAAGTGAAATGTGACTTGTATTCATCTTTTGCTATCGGTATATTTGAGTATTACAATTTTAATACAATTTTCCTTTCTTAAAATGTGTATACATTTTTTGACACCCTCTATGTGTGTGTGTGTGTGTGTGTGTGGGTGTGTGTGTGTGTGTGTGTGTGTGTGTGTGTCATTGACATTGAGCTCATGGCCAACAGCACTATAATTCACGCCTAAACAAAGCTCTTCTAACAAACGTTTTCTCCACAGGCAATCACAGCCTTCTTGCGCTACACTTGGAGCCATGTTAAACAGATACATCACAAATGACAAGCACAAAAATGTGAAAAATATGATGCTAAATAGACTGTGAAGAAGTTACCTGTTAACAGTATAAAAGCTGAAACAAAAAGGCACAGCATGGTCTTGTGTGGCTTCAGCTGGGAACATGCACATAACAGAGTGAATCAAATTTTTGCCACTCTGCATATCTGCAAAGGGTCATAAAAGCACTAGCAAGTATTGATTTGGGGGTTACAAATCCATTTTAGTGAAGAGCGTAATTTGCAAATCCAGAATCCATGAAAAACGAGGGTCAACTCTATTATGAATGACTTAATCTCTTCTGCTGCTCAAAGAATCTTGGGTACCTAGGATGCTGCCAGATTAAATTAATAATAAAATTGCCTATTCTTCCCTTTAGAAAATGTTCATACTTATTGTGTATTTTCTAGCTGCGAAATCCATAATGCACACATCAGGGAATATTAGTTTTTCCTTTGTCGCCTAGACTGATGACCACTTTATGTTGGCCACTTATCATCCATGTTTGGTGCTAAGAGATATGAATAAAGCAATTAATTATATAATCTAGATATCAAAGGATACTTAAAGTCTTCTGATATTGTTAAGTACAAAACAATGCACAAAAATGTCAATATAATCCCAAAAATGTTTTTAAAATAAGGGAAAAATAGAAAGGTATGCACTGGAAAGTATTAAATTTGATAATCTATGGGTCATGTCTGTGATGCAGCTGATTTTAATTTAGCTCAATATGCTTTTCTATACTTTTAAAACATATTACCACAAACATGTTACTTTGGTTAATAAAAAGCTATTGTAAGTACTATTTTCAAAGGTAAAAAACAAAAAAGACATATGCCCTACCTTACTTAATAAAGCCATACCCAGACAGGTCAGGGTCTGTCCTACTTTGAAATAAAGAAGTAAGTTTCCCCCAAAAATACTTTGATTCAAAACTAAGAAAATTTTCCTCATTCTCTTCATTTCTCATTTCCTTCATCTTCTTTTCTCATTTTATTGTTTTTCTTCTTCTGTTTTTCTAGCTCCTCCCATCTCACAAAGCACCCACTAGCATCATACATGCATTTGCTACCACACTCATTGGCTTTCTCGTAGACTAAAGCTTTCCCCCATATTCCTTTCATTTTTAATTATGTGAAGGACTTTGAAGCTAAGAGGGTAGTCAGAGAAGTAGAAATGAAAGGAGATGGAGGGAGAGGTAGTAATTGATGTAAAGCTTTGTTCTGGAGGAGACCAGAGGGAGCCGACCCAGAGATTCCCAAGAGTGTAGGTAGAAAGGTTAACCTGGAGATAGGAAGTGAGGTTGGGAATCCTTGAACCTGGAAGCAGGAGAGAGTAAAGATCTCAGTGGCATTCAGAACCAGTACTGCCGATTTTTCTCTTTTATAAGATACAAAGTCATCTGGTAGTAGTTAAGCAGGGAGGAGTTTGGGTAGGGAGCTGGAAGAGTGGTGAAGGTATGAAATAATAGGTCATGAGAGCAGTAAGCAAGACATCTATTCAAGATCAAGTAAAAGAGAGACCAGTGCCAAAGACCCAGCTGCAACTAGAAACCAATCATTCTGGCCATTTCTCTGCACAGTTAAGCAGTGTTCTCCAGCCAGGTCAGCAAATAAGTGACCAGATGGTCAGTTTCTTCCCCTAGCCCCCATTTTCTCTTGTGTGTTAGCACCTGAATTTTGCTTCCTTCCTTTCCTAATCGACCTGAACTCCAAGTTCGATCGCTCAATCGCTTGTAATGCTGAGTGGCCAACATCTTCCACCCGGCTCTCTTTCGTCTTTCTCTGTGGTTTCTACTCTGAAACCCTCAGACCCTGCCTGGGTCACTCAGAATGTTAGGTGATAGCATATCAGTTTGCACCTTATGACATTTCCATTTTTATAGGGCACACATCGTTAAATGTTGGGGAATTTGATGGGAGATGGCAGGATGGAATTACCTGGTTACCGAATGCCACAAGATTTTTTACCCTTGTTTGAGCGTTTGGAATGGACTGCGAGTCCCAGGAGGGTTACCAGCTGCTGCTCCCATCAGTCTATCCAGAGGCTTCAGCCTGGAGGAAGGAAAGCTCTCCAGCCTAATTAGGGCTCCAGCAAAAACCTACTCCAGTATTTTAGATTTTGTGTTCTTTTTTCCTGGACAGGCACAATGTCAAGTTGTCAAGGATACAAACAAAATTCAAAACAAGAATGATGAGAGAAGGGGGTTTGGGAGGAGCAGGTTTTTTTTAAAAAAAGAAGAAAACCCACAAAACCATGTCTTGATTAGAAATGACAAATGTAGCAATTGTTTTAACTAGAATTAAAAGCAAAAAAAAAAAATTAAAACAGATGGTTACTCATTTTAGGCCCCAAGCTTCCTTCTTCAAATCCTCTGTCAGTTCCCCAGTCACCCCTTCCTTGAAATGGGTCATTTCATCCCTTGTCTGGGCCTGAAGTCACACTATATAAATAGGTAAAAATGTCCTGTTAACTGAAACTACCTTAATTTTTTGAAAGTTTTAGAAATTAGGAAAAACTTGACGTTGAAGCTCTATAAACTCCCTAAAACGGAGATCAATAAATATGCAGATGGGTAACAATTGAAGAAATGCGTCAAAACTCTTCAGATGAACCAAAATTAGCCCCATGGTAGTGATGAATATGGACAAACATTTTTGAGTAAAATTAACAAACGTTTTCATAATATTAACAATACCTTCATTAACAACTTTTGTTACCTTTTGTAACTCTTGTACACTTTACTTAACATTTTTTGAAATCGTTACCTCAAACCCCTTGTGAGACTGGTTATTTTATCCAGAATACTGAGGCTCAGGGAGGTGGTCCTGCCCAGTCATCCAGTTGGTAACAATATCTGCATTAGAGCCTCCATCAACTGACTCTAAAGCCAGTGCCCCTTGTCATCCCATTACAGACACCCACTGGACATGACTGTGCAGCAATAATGTCCCCAAGGCATAGGATGGGGCTTCTGAAAACTAGGATTGTGCTTTTAAGAGAAGGGGACAAGTGTCCCAGTGGATTTTTTTTATAAACCAGAGACATTTCTCCCTTCTCCATGGCCAAAATCTAATTAAAGTATGAGGGTTTTCAGAAAATTTTTTATGACTAGAAAATTCACAGAGACCCTACTAAGATCCTAAAGAAGAAAGTTTCAATAAGAACTAGAAGAGGAGAAAGAAACCCTAGAATGAGCAGTCAGGAGATTAATGAGACCAGCCTGTCTAATTTTCATGCAAGCAAACACCATCACAAATGCTTTCAAAGGTCAAGTTGCAGTGAGTGAGGTAATGCTGTTTGGGGAGTGAAATAAACATTACTTTGAGTTTTACTCTGGGAAGGTTTTTTTTTTTTTTTCTTTCTCCCTTTTTCATTTTCCTCTTCTTTCTCTCTGTCTCAGTTTTGAATTCCTTACCCTTTTCAGTCAAAATTGTTCTCATCACCCCCGTTTTGCCGTGTCTCCACGAAACACATTTTATAGCCTTCCCTCGGGCCTGCTGCAGAGTTTCTCAAGACCCTTCTGCTCAGCAGACACTATTTTCTTACAAGGCTGGAGATTTTAAGAGTGTGGAAAATGACGTTGGATTTGACTTGGCAGAACCAAGAGGGCAGAGAAGGGAAGGAGGGAAGGGGAGAGAAAAGAAGGCAGGGTCTCCTGTTCAAAATAATCTCAATTTCCAACCAATAACACTGCACAAGTTAAGCATTTTCATAGATAGTCTTAACAGTTTTACAAGCTTTTTTTTTTTTCTCTCTCTCTCTCCCTTTCAAATGTGCTTTCAACAGTCATGCTGTTTTCCAATGAACTGAAAGGAGTACTGTGTTCAGAAGTGACAAGGATGGGCTATAAGCATACGACTGGAAAGATACAAAAGCTGCTTTATTTAAATGTATGTTTGCCCTGGCAGGAATTCGGAAACCTACCTGTACATAATCCACGCTCCGTCCCAGTGCTCTGAAGGCCGTGTACATGACTTCTCTTTTTCCACCCCATTTTTGCATGATGCAAATACTTTTGTTGGACAGGACCAACTGGGTGACATGTTGCGAGCTTTCTTTATGGGACTCTTCCGTCTCGCCAGGACCCTTCTCGTGAAAGTTGTTCTTCCAGATATAGGTGGCTGATTTGTCCCTGCCCATGACTTCACTGAAAATGTCCATCATGTAAAGGTCATCGTCCGAGTTCCCATCTATGACCATGACAACTTTAATCCCAGGGTAGGTGAGCCTTTTCACAGATTGCAAACATTTCCGTAAGTAGTCAGGGTCTTCTTGATACGCAGCGATGCAAAGAGCAACAGTTTTGTTCAATTTAATGGGGGTTTCCAGGGATTTTTTCATTTTTCGGTGCTCCAAAAAGGCAAACAGGCTTTGGATGATGAGGTGTGATGCTAAAAAGGCACCATAGAGTCCAAAAGAGAAATAGTAGTTATCGGTTTGGATAAACTGGTAGCCAACAATATAAGCAGCGGTGATTCCCAGGAGGAGAGAGACTCCAAAAAGCGTGGTTCCAATTATTCTCAGGATGCATAGAAACCTCTCACAATGCATCTGTAATATAATCAGATAAAACACTTGGTGAATGACTCTTGTCCCACACATGTTATATACACGGTATGGTGGGAACAGTATTAGAGCAGGAGCACCCAGGAATTCTATGTATGTCATCAGAGCTAGGGAGGCGTAGATCCAAACTTTCCTAGTGAGCAAGGCAATCTTTTCTCCTACACCATGCTGTCTCCTCACCCCCAATACTGACTAGTAAAAGATCCACCAGAGATTTTGCTACATAGCTCATGTGTAATTTCATCTCATCTCCAGGGCAAACCTCTCCTCAGCGCACACCCTTTCCATGCAGCCAGCTGTGGTTGGAGAGCAGGATACCTGGATTCTAGTACCAGCTCTTGCATAAACTAGCTGTGTAACCTTTAGAGGTTCCCTCTCTGGGCTTCCGTTGTTTTGATCTGCTAAATGAGGGCGTTTAGACTCCATTATTTCCAAAGTCTCTGTTGACAATAAAAATGCTTTATGTCTGGGTATCCCACACAGTCATCCATCAACGCCCCTGTAATTCTGAATTGCATTATTCTGTTCAGAGGGCCGTCTCCTCCACAGACCATCACTAACACAGATGGTTAGATCCTGGGGAGCGGGGACCTTACTGGAACACAGTAAGCACACAATAAATGTTTGGAGAAAGAAGTCATAAGGAAGAAATAGCATCACCCTTCTTTTCAGCAGGTAAGTTTCCCGTCCTCTTAAAAGCTGTAACACTTTAGACCTGAGACACATTTCAGCTGAGCCAATTGTGTGCTCTTCCTTATGGTTTTTGTATCTCCTGTTAAGGTTTTGAACAACTGGAGTACAGGACGACCATTTTCCGCTATTTGCCAAAGCATCTCCAATGCTAAGTATAAAAAAGAGGTGCCTGGTAGACCTTTCTTTTCAGGTTTCTGGACCCAATTCCAATGTGTGTGGGGGAGGGGGTTTCCCACACATGCAATAAGCAAGTCCCTGGACACCAGCTAGGCATCCTACAATTTAACTCAGTTCTGACACTGTCTACCTGATAAGTGTCAGGTTCCACAGGTGAAGGGATCAGTCCCACAAGACAGCTCCAACCTCCGCCCCCCACCTTCAGATGCCAATCTCAAGGCCAGGTACTTCTAACTGACTATAAATCAGAGGTTTTCATGGCCCCTCCTTGGGTCCAAATAATTTGCTAGAGCAGCTCACATAACTCTGGAAACTCATTTACTTACATCTCAGGTTTATTGGTTACATTACTGGTTAATTGTAAAAAGATATATAACCCAGGAACAGCCAGATGAAAAAGATTCATAGAGCAATGTATGGGGAAAGGGTGCAGAGCTTCCCGCCTCTGAGTTTGCAACCCAGATCACCAACCCAGATGCACTCCAAACCCTCTCCTTCTGGGTTTTGATGGAGGCTTCATTACATAGGCACGATTGATTAAATCATTGGCCATTGGCCACTGAGCTCAATCTCCAGCCCTCTCCTCTCCCAAAAGGTCTGGGGGTGGGACCGGATGTTCTAATCCTCCAATCACATGGTTGGCTCCACTGGCAACCAGTCCCCATCCATATGTGCTTTCCAAGTCACCTCATTAACTTAACAAAAGACACCTCCATGGCTCTCATCATTTAGGAAATTTCAAAGATTTTAGGAGCTCTACACCAGATAATAGAGTTGACCTTTGAACAAGACATGTTTGAACTGTGTGTGGGTCCACTTATACATGGATTTTCTACCCTTGAATGTGGAGAGCCAATTTAAATTATACTGGGATTTTTTACTGTGTGGGCACCCCACCCCTTGAATTATTCAAGGGTTCAATTGTATATTTTTTATTATAAATCACAATTATCACAGTTTTGTTTTTCCCCCCGAAAGCTTATATTCCTCCTCTTCCAAGTATAATGAAGAATACAATTAGTATAAATGCAAGGCCCCCATCTTCAACGATTTACACCAACTTCACGTTTTTGTCACATTTATAGATAATGAATGCTTCATCTTTCTCTCTAATTCAACTAGTTTTTGAAAGCTAAGTAAATGTATTTTACATGGAAACTTAGGCTAAGAATTTATCTCTGCAAAATCTCTTGCCGGATAAGCCATCTATATTGTCCTAGTCCACATTAAGAGTTCACATTGCAGGGCCGGCAGAGTGGCGCGATGGTTGAGAACTGGCTTGGGATGCCAGAGGGCCCCGGTTCAGATCCCACATATGAGGGCCAGTGACACTGCCCTCTACAGCTAAGATGCTGAACAACAGCTCAACCTGGAGCTGGGCTGCTGTGAGTCGCCAGCGACCGCATAGGCTGCAGCCCCTGTAGCAGTGGGTTGCCATGGGCTACTGTATGTAGCCAGCAGCCAGCGTGAGCAGCCAGCAGCCACAGTGAGCGGCCGTCCAGAAGCTGGTGACTGACCTGCCTCGCCCGGGAAGAGCGCAATGATGGTGCCAACTTGGGCAAGTGAAGCAACGTCCTCCACAACTAGACTGAAGAACGAAATGACAGCAACTTGTCTGTTCCCCTTCCCCCAATTCCCCAGCACTGTTCCCATCCCCCCAATTCCCCAATAAAAATATTTAAAAAAAAAAAAAGAGTTCACATTGCATGTCCACATAGCACCTAGTATGATCTTGGTTGTGACTAGCCATGTGGCCATCCGGTTGAGCAGCTCAAAGAGGCAGCATTCACATTCTAGTCCCTGGGACCATACGCTGAGGTGGTCCTGGCTGAATCCAAATCATACTTTTGGGAAACATTAGCGGGCTGCTCATCAATTGTGTTTCCTCTCCTTTGGAGCACAGACTGCATGGTGGGGCCGTGGTGGTCCAGCCTTGGGAAACTGGAGATGGACCACTTCCAATAGAGACTTTTTAAAAGGAGAGTAGAGTGGGCCTCCTGCAATCTCTTTTCCGTCCATGCTCATATCAACAGCGTCCTAGGGGATAGATATCACAGCCCACAAGGAGAGGGAGCTTGGTCCTTGAACTGCCAAATGGGAGGGGCCAGCCGCCAATCAGGAATGCCTGCCTTGGACTCTTATGACATCAAGCAATAATTCAAGTTGTTTGTTTACCCAGTATGCATATAACCTAGGCCATGCAATGTAGCCTGGGGACCAGGACTCAAGCTTATGGACATTATTGTCTTTTGTTAAATAGAGATGATAGTACTTGTCAATAACCCCGCCCAGAGCTGCACTGAGGAGCAAAATCAGTGTCTGTGAGAGTGTTTTTAAAAGCCAGAAATGCAATGTAGTTTAAAGAGTTAGCTAACAAGGAAGCTAAAAAAAAAATGTGTGTTCCACTTCCAGCACTTATATAGGACACCATAATATGTAACACATGAGCCTTGATAAAGGCAATCACAGCACACATGGAAAGTTCAAGCTTCTGGGGAATGGTGAACTGCTGAGTTTTCAGTGCAAGGCAAGAGAGCACAGCATCCCGTTAATGAAAACAGCTGGTGGGATGCTGCAAACTCCCAAAGGGTGCGTTGACCAATGCCTCAAGGTGCTGGGAGCACCAGACTTGGAACTTGTCTGTGTCTGAGACATGAGTCATTCGCACAAGAGTGAAAATTTTCAAGGGGACTAAAACCCTCTGCCAGGGAGAAGCTGAAGTGTGTGTTTCCCTTGTGTTTAAAATCACCACAGCCAGCAAAAGAACTGCCTGCTATTCTTTTTCCATTATTCACATTTTCCTTGCTTTTATCAGCACGTGGACAGAGGGTGTTCACATAGCATCTGCTGGCCACAGCTGAAGTGGGAACACCCTCTTACATCATAGGAGTCTACAGAATGTCCTTTTGAAGCCTGGGAAGAAAAGTTGCTAGTAATTTGCAGTGATGTGGCTAAAATCAAACCTTTATATTTCGGCGAGGTACCGCATGGCTGCCTCGAATGACACACGCAGCAATCGCAGCTCAGGCCAAAGGGCAAAAGGCACATTTCAGAGCCAGCCTAACTGAGGGACCACATTGATCTCAGGGAGTGACACACAGGATGTGTCTCTTTATAATTTCCCCTGGGTGATTTCACAGATATGGACACCATATGTGTGAGACTTTCGGACACAATCCCCAATTCAAACACTCTGTTTCATAAGCAAACTCTCCTTGTCAGGCATATGGCTTTATTGTTAAATTGGAAAATCTGGTTAGTTTCACCCTAGATCATAAGGCCTCACTGTTAGGTAGAAAGATGATTTAGAAATCTAACTGCCATATTTAAAATATAAAACTTGGATGTTTTTTGACCAGTAGACTTTCCCCTATTTATTGATTTTTTTTTAAGTTGCTATTGGACCTAATAACAAGTATTCAGTAAGTACTATTCTTCACAGGATTCCAAGGCAAACCAAGTGGTAAAGAGTGGCTTGATACACCATAATGTAAGTTCCACAAAGCCAAGAGACATTTTTAAATCTTTTTTTCACTAATGTGTCCCAAGGACATAAACCTGAGTTATAGTCTTTATATTTACTGATTACAAACCTGATTTATGGTTGGTAGTCAGTATCAATTGCCGAATCAATGGATGTAACTTTATCAATTTCATATCGGTATCGTTGTTATGTCAGCAGATATTTGTTCATCATTTATTAGGTTCCAGGCAGGGGAGCAAGTTTTGTTTGGTTTGTTGAATAGCATGATCCTATTTAGTTTTAATAACTTTAAGTGGTAAGTAAATTGTTAATCTCATGTTACAAATAACATATACATCTGACAAGGACACCAAGGCTCTGAGTATTTAAGTAACTTGCTCAAAGTCACAAAACCAGGAGCAGTACCCACAAGATGGCATAATGCCAGGTGATCCAAATAGCCTCAGTAAATATTTGCTAAATAGATTTGAACCCTCAAGACAAAATAGGCAGCATCCTTTCATTTCTGGATAATTAAAACATGTTGTATAATAAAAGATTGGAAGAGAACTTTGACAACTGTTTTTCCTGCTGTTATGAAAAATGGTGAATTGACATGCACTGAGGTACAGACACAAAACCAGCCAATACTCAGCAGATACCTGGGTTCATATAATTTTCTGTATGGGCACAGCCAAGAGGGACATGGAATGAGGTTGTCATAAAGGAAGCTGGTGGTTCCATCTATGCAGCAGCAGTGCCACCCAAATCCTGTTTTACAATAATAAAGGCACTGCGCCCCCAGTCTCCATTGGTTCCACCCACAGAGCAGATACAAGACTTGCTGTTAGATTATATACCCCAAGCAGGACTCTGTGGGCATCAGAGCTATTTCCGTCCCCTTGACCTTCTCGTATTAACCAGAGGGCAAATGCTGGATGAGAGAGAACAGCTGATCTCACTGCCCTACTGCAGTCGTGAGAACTGAGTCCCCATAGCTTCATAAAGCGGTCCTTTCATTTGGGATCTCGAGGAAGCTGAAGTGAATTCAAATTAGTAGAGTCAGCATCTGGGAAAGGCTGCAGACATTAGTCCAAAAGGTACCTCTTAGCTTACCAATCCCTTCTCAAGTCCTCCACGCTGCCCTCGCTTCACTCCGTCAGTCTCTCCTCTGACCCTGTTTTTCTAAATAGCACTATGTACACTTCATGGCTATATGACTTGTGTGTCTCAATCAACGGTGTATTCCTGTGACAAAAACCAAAAACAAGCTCTGGCACATAGTAGGTACTCAACAATACATTGTGAATAAATGAGTAAGTCCCATATGGACTCAGGCAGCCAGTGCAGATTGACAGAGTACAGGTCCCTCCCCTATCTTTCTTGCAGTGAATATATGCTGAGCCGTTAAGAGTGCCCCTAATCCAGCAGTTTTTGTTCTTTAAAAAAAAAAGTTCCATAATTTCTTGCTCAGGCATCTAAAGATAATGGGAGGGGGGCGGTCAGTACCAGACCAGTTCTAGAAGACCTTTGGAAAACAAAGTTAGAAAAGGCAAATTGAAGAAAACAAAAACACTAACCTGAAAAGATATCTGCGCCCCCATGTCCATTGCAGCATTATTTACAATAGACAAGATATGGAAACAACCTAAGTGTCTGCTGATAGATAAAAGGACAGAGATTGATTGTGTGTGTGTATGTGTGTGTGTGTGTGTGTGTGTTATTCAGCCATGAAGAATGAAATCTTGCCATTTGTGACAGCATGGATGGACCTTGAGGGAATGGTGCTGAGTGAAATGGGTCAGACAGAGAAGGATAGATACTGTGTGTTCTCTTACATGTGTAAGCAAATAAGTAAATAAATAAATAAAAGCCAAGCTCACAGATGCAGAGAACAGACTGGTGGTTGACAGAGGTGGGAGGGGTGAAGGTGGGAGAAATGGGCAAATTGTTTTTTGTTTTTAGCTTAAATAAATCGAATTTTTAAAACATCATAATATCCTATGATGATATGATTAGGAAATTGTCTTTAACATCTGTATTCTGAAATAATAATAATATTTATCAAACACTTTCTACATACCAGACATCTTGCTAAGCACTCTAATACATTTCATTTAATCTTCATAGCAAACCTTAGGTACTGTCTACTCCATTTCACAGATTAGGAAACTAAGGCTCAGAGAAAAATACACAGTTACTTAATGGTGGAGCTGATATTCACTATTGACTATGATCTTGACCACAACACCTTAGTACATCTTTAATAAAAATATGCTTATAAATGTGGGAGATGACACCAGTTTACTGTTCTCGACAGAAGTGATTTCCTCCAAGTTTTGGGAAAATGGGGAAACTAAAGTTTGCTTTCTCTGGTACCTGTAACACAGAAACCTAAATTATCCTTTAGATTTTTTTTTCCCACTGTCCAAAGTCCCAAATAACAGAAACCTAATGAGAATTAAACCTTAACTTGTTGAATCCTTTCTTAGGATTAAAAATGAGATTAACTTAATGACTCTCCCTAAAGATAGTATAAATATCTACAGTAGCAGACTTCAGTTTCTTGTTTTGAATTGAAAGAGCACTTGATTCTGTTATAAAAAGGACTACCACAGTCCTTCCCCCACGCAGGCGGCTGTATCTTTGGGGCAGCTAACAAACCTCTTAGTGCAACTACTTGAGCCATTATAAAAATATACCCTCAAACACAAATTTCCCCACATATTTTATTTTTCACAAAACAGACATTTCTCATTCCTCCTTCAATGTCTTATCAGAACATTAGGACTTTTGTTTTCTGCATTTTATCATTTTTGGTAAGGCCTTATTTTAATATTTCAGCATGATCCTTCAAGATAACCTGCTATTAAGCAATCGTTTTTGCACATATGCACTATAGATATTTGCACAAAATTAATTTAAATAACTTGTCATAATGAAAACTAAAGTATTAAGTAAAACCATACATTTTTTTTTATTCATTCGTGCCCAATTTTAAGTTCTAGGTAAAATTTAGAAAAAAAATCTTACCTTATTTAGACATCTAAACCTTTCAGTCAAATGCTAAGTAGTCCATAATTATAAAGGTTGAATTCAGGCATGAGAGGGAGGGATGATTAATGTAGTAGTATAAGTCAGAGACTCAAGTCTAAAGTGTGTTTGATTACTTATAACAGGTCAAGAATACGAATGATGTTACACAGGACTCCTTTCAAAGTAAATCCCACCCAGATCGGAGGCAGCACAGACTTGAAAAGTACAGAAATCAGAATGCCCAGTTAAGATAATATAATGAAGCAGCTAAGCTTGACCTGTGGAAAGAGTGCACTCTGGTTTCCACGCTATGGGCTTTGAAGTTGGCCTTTTTCTCCAACCTCACTGCAGTTATCCTAGCAGAGATGCAGAGCCAAGCTTGCAGGGTCTGGCAATAAAGCCTTTCAAAGGCCTGGTCACCCCAGCTGTGTATGGATCTAGAGCAGCGGTTCTCAACCTGTGGGTCGCGACCCCTTTGGGGGTTGAATGTCCCTTTCATAGGGGTTGCCTAAGACCATAGGAAAACAAAAAGATATTTACATTACGATTCATAACAGTAGCAAAATTATAGTTACAGAGTAGCAATGAAAATAATTTTATGGTTGGGGGTCACCACAACATGAGGAACTGTATTAAGGGGTTGTGGCATTAGGAAGGTTGAGAACCGCTGATCTAGAGCTTTAGGTTTCAGATTTCTCTTCATTTGTACCATTAACATGGATCCATTACTCCTAGGATGCCAGTTCTCCTAAGTGTCCTATTAGTTCTTGAACTTCACTAGCTAAAGTTCATCCAAAAGTTCAATGTAGCAAAGGGAAACATTACAAAAAGACTTGACATGGAATCTTAGTTCTATTGTATTTTCCTCCACTGGTTCTTGGGCACTATCTCTTTAGGTCAGAACCCTGTGCAGCCCTATGTACCACAAATGCCAAGTCTATTCATGAAATCTTTCCTGATCTCTCTCAATCAAATGTGATTTTTCGTCTATCTGAGACGCCATAAATCTTGACTAACCGAGCTGCAGCATGTCCAGTGCAAAGGCATTCTGTATTCACTATTTCTTGGATTAAATTCCATCCATGCACCTTCCTAACACTGTCACTTTGATAAACTTGCTTAATCTTTCTGGGCAAGGATCCTTTATTTATAAAGTTGTCTGTCCTAGGGCAGGGATGGGGTGAGGATATTAGATACAATGTATGAAAAGTGGCTTAAGTCAAAGTCTAAGACATACTAGACACGTGATAAACAGTAGCTATGATTTTACTTTTCTTATAGGCCAGAACCAATTTTGCCTTACACCATTGTTATTTGAAGACTTGAGCACACTTTTTGTATGATGAATTCCATTGAAATGTGAACTGCATCTTATTCATTTTTAAATAATCCACAGTACAGCTGCATGCATTTAAGAGGCATTCATTCATAAATATTTCTTCTTTAAATAATGAAATACTTAACAGTATGACCTCAATATATTTCTTTGACCCATATCAGTAACATTTTTCTAGATTGTGAGCAAGGCAATATTTATTATGTCCACCTAGATGACAATCAAAATAGACTTGAATAACTTAAGGTATATGGGATCGGATGTTACTTATTCTATGTAGATTGCTGCTAGAGCGGAAAGGATTAAAACCAAGCTGGGGTGATGGAAGTGATTTTTCTTCAGGGAGCTGTCCCCACATTCAGCTGTCATACCAGCTGCCAATGGCTCTGTCCTCGCAGCCTCTTAGTGGAACATAGTCTGGGTGTGCATGGATAAAAAGAGAACCCAGAAAGGTCCAGTGGGGCTTATGCTCTATTCTCCAATTTCATTAACTCATTGCTCCCACATGTGAAAGTCAGGAAGCTAATAATGTAACAAACTACTTGTCTTTAGATTTAAAATGTAACTGTGTAATATGACTTTGCCAAAAGGGATCTACACATTGATCTGTAGATAAGGGCTTTCCCTACAGTGCCAATTAATGGAAAGTAAATGAATCAGTAAAAGGTGTGTTTAAAACTTCAAGAAAAAAAATGTTTTAAAAAGAATCTTAACTGGTATGGAAAGCATGTGTGAGAAAGTCTTCGTGAAAGTCAATATTGTGGGATTATTCTATAAATTTAATTACCCAATCCGCCTTACTTTCTAGTAACAGTTTCTTATTCATTTGTTGCACAATTTCTGTTTTCCAGGAAGGTAGTTGGCCAACTATCATCTTTGCTTTGTGGAGAGTGACATTCTAATTTGATATTAGCCACCTATTTAAGACCTTGAATTTTTGTAAGCTGCATAACTTTCTCTGGTAAAGTCAGGATTCAGTTCTGCATACCATACAAGCAAATCAGATAATCTATATGTGTCATTACATCTACAATACATTGTTCTATTCACCCAACTCAGGTAATATATAAATTAAAAAGAGAAGTGATGATATCCTAATTACAATGCTATAATCCAGAAATGTCTATTTAGAATTCTGATTTGTTCTAAAATTGCAAACACACAACATAATATACATTCTAAAATAGGTACTTTAAATAGAGTTAAACTTTTACTAAAAATTTAAAAGAATAGTCAAAATACTAGGAAAACCTTTGATGGCTCATGATGGGTATTAAACAAACTTTACCTCAGTTGTATGAGTGATCTCATTTAGCCTCTAGAAAAATGCAGTGAAAACTAATATAATAAATGTGTCAACTTGCACACACTGAAATGAGAAAGTTTAGAATTTAAGAATTTTTTCCAGTAAAATTTAAAACTGTGTCTACAAATAGTTTGACGGGCATATGTTTGTTCTAGCCAACTCTATAGAAATACACATTTTAATTTTAAGCCTTGCGTTGGCATGTTTGAATGTACTGACCTTTTAAATTTTTGTTAAAATGACCTTTTAAAAATTCCATAATGCCTTTTAACATCTCCAAGGGTACATTATCATATGCCTTCTCTGTAATGAGTAATCTGCAGGGTGTGTGTGTGTGTGTGTGTGTGTGTGTGTGTGTGTGTGTGTGAGGGTAACCTTGAAATCTACAACTGGGAGTTAAGTTCTTCCTCTTACCAACCGCCGCACTTACTTCAGCAAACCCAACTAGGAACTTCCTTCACTTCTAACACTGAGCTGAAGCTCTCTATATAATCAGGCCTCGAGTTCGGGGAAGCCCTTCATGGCCAATCAGCGCTTCCCGATCTATTGCGTCACACCTCCCTGAGCGTGACGTCAAAGGCAATCCCCAGGCTAGCCACGTGGGTTGGAGGGGAGTAGCTCTTCTGCTCAGCTGACAGGGCTCCCACATGCACCTCCCGGGAGCACAGCTCCAGCCGCTCGCGCGCTCCGGTGGCGCGCGGGGCCGGAAAGTCCAAGCGCTGAGCGCGGCCGTTTGGGGGCTGGAGAGGCGCGGGGGTAGCTGGCACCCCAGGCTGTGTAATAGGAGCCGGGTCTCGGAAAGCCTCCTCCCCAGGCACCGCCTCTCCGCTCCCAGCTCCTCTTTCCAGCCTTAATTATCCTTTCAGCGCGTTTCCACGGCGGGAGGAAAAAGTCTCCCTCGCCTCCCAGTTCTCGCCCTCACAGACCCTCCTTTCAGACCCGCCCTCCGGTTCACATGGACCCATTTCAGAGTCCCGGCTCGAGCTTGGGCGGGAACCTGCGTGACGGATTCCGCCCAAGGTGTTGATTATCCATCCCAGCCTCTGGCTCGCCTCCCTCCTTTACCCCAGGCTCCCGCGGACCCCTGCCCCCCAACCCCGGGCTGGGTGCTCGAAACGGCGCCCCTCAAACCCCCCACCCGGCTGTGCCTGGCGCTGCAGCTGCGGGGAGAAGCGCCAGCGTGCTCGGTGCCACGTTGGAATTGGCTCCCGGGACTTTGCAGCTGCCGGCGCGCCGCGCGCGGTCCCCATGCGCGCCCTGCCCTCGGGCGGCAGGCGGGCGGAAGGGATGCGCGCCCTCCTCCTGCTGGGGTCTGCGACAGCCGCCGCGGGCGTCAGGGACCTCTGGCCGGAGTGAGGCTTCCGGAGCCGAGCTGAGCCCGGACAGACCCGGCCTCACATGTTAGTGGGGTGCAGGGAGTGCAAAGGAGGGAAGGCCGGAGAAAGGGGGGGAGTGGCCGAGCGAGGCCAGCAGCTGAGAAGGAGGCAGCGGAGGGCCCTCCTTCTCTGGGGTCCCCGCTCTCCGAAGCTGGGAGCCCGGATCGCTTTAACCCTTTGCATTACAAGTAAGAAGCGGGCTTCCCACTAGGAAGTAAAACGCGCTGGGCCGTTCCAGGGTTTTCCTCCCCAAGTCGAGTTTGTGCGGGGGGCAAGAAGGAAAGGGATGGGAAGGGAAGGGGGAAGGAAGAGACTGTGCCGGATACCTTGTCCTTACACAGTCGAAATTCGTGTCTCCTAACTCGGGAGCCCCTCTGCAGCTCCGGAAGATGCGGAATGGAAAAGTACATCCCGGGACGTGCCGTTTTCCCCGGGCAGGGAGTTTACCTGTGTTCCCAGCAAGGCAGCGGTTTCTGGAGAGCGCCATAGGGATGGTAAAAGATAGACTGCTAAGCCTGACAGTGGTCTAAAGTACCCTCATTTTTAGTCTGTTGGAAATTTTCTGATCTCAAACTTTTCTGTCGAAAGCTAACTTTAAAATTTTTTTTTACCACTTAACGTTGATAATTTCTTCCCTCTCCCTGGCCTATTCGAGGACCCTTATCCTTCACCAAATCGCGCCAGTGTAACGTACCTTGTTCAGCTCTTGGTCATAAAGTTGTCCTCAGCCTGTCTGTGTGGTCCCGGAGGGCCGGTGGCGGGCAGTTTCCAAAATTGAGGTAATAAGAGATCAGATGAATTTGAGACGCCCGGCCAAAAAAAATAAAAAATTTAAAAACAACATTTAAAAGGGATGGGGGGAGTCTTAAAGGTTTGGTTCTCCCCCACTTTAAAAGGAAAATTCACTACTATTCTCTTTGATATTTCCGTTGCACTTCAGTCTATTAAGTCTTAAAAGAAAAATGTGTGCTTTAAAAATAAATTAACTTTCTTATTTATTATTATTTAGGGGTTTTTTTGTTTGTTTTTTGCTCCAGTCCCTGTCCCCTGATATCGTAAAGTCTCCTTTCTTTTTCGTGTCAAAAAAAAAAAAAAAAGCCGGGTGAAGACGCAGCAGAACCGGGAGAAAGTCTTTGGCTGGGGCTGATTCAAGTCCCTGGTTCAATGGGCTGCTGGAAGCCAGGACTAGGTAATTCTTTCCAGACGTCTTGACTTCTCCTTCCTCGCAGTCGTTGCCTTTCTGCCTCCTCCAACTTAAGGGGGTCTTAACCAGTGAGCTGGTGGGTGTTTTAATAGGGCGGAGGAGGGAGTGGGGGATGAGGGGAGTGGAGGAGGGAGGTGCGGACTGGGGAGCGCGGGCGGGAGGCGGGGAGGAGGAGAGGGAGAGAGAGAAATTGGCCATTCAAAGCCCTCTCTGAGCTCGAGGCCGGTTCTAAACTCCAATGAATTCAATTAACTTGATTGCTAACGTGTGCAGAGAGTTGCAGCGCACCCAAGCTGGCCACCACCTGAGCCCCGCCTTTCTCCAGCGGTGGAGCTGGGAGGCCATGCTTTGCAGACATCGCTGAACTCCTGTCGGAGTTACAAGGATTCCCTCTTGGGGATCAACTCCCCTTGCTGTTTCAGTAATGTGCTTTAAGACCAGACGGTTAGGCTAAGTAACCACCGGGGTTGAGAGAGCTGGGAG
>NW_017731805.1:554281-555795 GCF_001890085.2 Hipposideros armiger | reverse complement strand
TCTAAAAAGTCGGCGACTGGTCCACCCACCGCTTGTTAACCCTTTCTTCCCTCCTACCTAGAAGTTTCTGAACTGATGTCAAATGCCCAAGTCCCCCTTACACACGTTTCTGCCTTGGGTGGGCGGAAAAAGGAAAAAAATTTCCCTTAGCCTGGTCCCCTAACGTAAAAATACGCAAACAGCAAGCATTATAAATAAAATTAAATAAACATTCTCTGGAGAACTCGAAAATAGCGTGCTTAAATAAGCCATTTCTAAGGGATTGGCTTAAATAGCTGTGGCGTCTTGCGTGCTTTCTAAAAAGATAACAAGTCAAAATACTTATTTTTTGCTACGAGATGGTCTTTTCTCATCTTTCTTCCATTGCCCCAAGGCTGAAAAGAGTTCGTTTTCTCGGTTACGTTTTTTCCCCTTTATTTCTCTTTGGTCCTCGTCAACAAGCCTCCTGATGACTTAAAATGGACAGTAGGTGGCACTGTTTAGGAAAAAATGAGAGTGAGTTTACAAATAACTCATTTGGTCTTTGGAGATACCGCTGCAATTATTATAGGGTAAAAGAGATTTCTTGCTCTATTTCCTTTCCAAGTTGCCTCTAAGGTACGGACCTCTTTCGAAGTCTATTAGGCCTTGAAAACTGGGTTCTTGCTCCTTAACACATGTCTTAGACAATAATGAACAAGTCAAAACAGAAAAGTGGAGGAAACTGGGAGCGATGCTTTTCAACACGTTGCGCAGGAGTGGTGTTGGGGGGATGTGATTACAGGTCAAGTATTTTATTGCGATACCAGGTAGTAAGCCAACCCAGTCCCCGGGGGCCGACCTGCAAAGTACTACGCGTTTCCGTCCCCCCACCCCCAACCCACCCCCAACAGGGCGGTTACACCTCTGGCAATCATTACCTTGGCCTGATGACTTCACACCGCTCCGGGGAGACCCACTTACGAATTTCCCCCTACAAACTTTCAAGGCTTCAGCCTTCGTTTGAACTTTGCCTTAGGTGGTTCAACGGTTGAGCAACTGGCTTAAATTTCAGAGCACAATTCTATCCCACTTAATCGGACTCCTGCTTCTTGATTTTTAGTTTTATGGTAGTTTTTAAAGGCTCAGTTATAATTTAAACTGTATTATCCAACTTACATATTCTTACATATCATGTGGATTAAACTGATTTAGGGGTACAGTGGAAACTGTGGGTGTTGAGTGTCTAGCTGTGGGACCCCAAGGGGACACGTAACCTCAGCTCTAAACTTGTATGAATATTATATGTAATGTAGGACCGAGGGTTATTACTTGGTTGCATTTAACTGTCCCTGTGTTAATAGTTCAAGCAATGAGAACATTTAGTAAAAACTGGGTTTCTTTATTAAACAAAAACACACTTGTTGTCTGTTCCCTTGTACTTGTAATTCATGGCCCATAGAGCCAAAGTAAAATGTTCCCTGACTGTGGATGAATATAAAAGCTAAGTACACATCCATGTACTTCTATCAGTTGCCCCCACCCCACCCACTCAC
>NW_017731805.1:542311-554271 GCF_001890085.2 Hipposideros armiger | reverse complement strand
CCCCCCAAAAGAAAATAGGGAAGCTGCTAACACAATATAAAAAGAGGTGAAAGTTCTTTGAAGGCAGAATATTGTAGCTATCACATTTTCTGAGGGAAGCCTGAAATTCAAATCCCACCTTTGATGTAGGATTGTGTGATGTGGGATGTGTTTATGTGATCCTGGAAGTGTATTTCACCCCTCTAGACCTTTATTTCCTAGTTGACAAATGAGAAAATACCTGCTTTACAGAGCTGTTATGATGATAGAAATGTTAAATTATGGTAAGAGATTAGCACAGTGCCTAAGCGCTTTGCTTAGGTAGAGCTTCCTAAGGTAATGCAAAGGTTCTTTTTGGGTAGTCAAAAAACTTGAGTGCCTTTCTCCTGGCTTCCTAGTCCTTAAATGATTTTTTATAAGCATTAACTAAGGTCTCACCCTGTGCTGTCTTACTGACTCTTATAGATTGAATTAGTCTCTGTGCCCATAGATACACCCCAAACTTCCCACTTAATGAAAATTCCTTCCTGAGTCCCAGGTCTGAATTACGGCGACTAGCCATCTAGAACTGATTCATAAACAACAAATTAGGGGACAAGCTATGGCAACAACCAATTGAATAATGTTGGATAATTAATTTAAATTATAATTTCTGTTTTAAACATAGTTGTTTCAATCAGAAGATGGCAGATATTTCAGGTTTTGACATCCTAAGATATACCTCATCCACCCTATACCTATTATATTTTCAACTATACAAGACTACAGAGCAAAGAACTTCACAGGTTCAGGAGTCTTACTTGAGCCCCCGTGAGCTAGCAGTTTGTTGCTGCTGATCTGCTCTGAAGGCACCCACAGTTTTGACACCCTGAACCTGCCTTTTGGGGTATTGATTTTAGGTTATGAACAAACAAGAGACTCAGAAAGAACCTTTGAGTCTCCCCTCTTTCCTGCCTGAGATTCAGATGGAAAGGCCTGCTTCAGGAAGGAAATCTTAGGATGTTCACCTTTTTTAGCCTTATTTGAATTGAGGGTGGGTGGGAGGGCTCCAGGCAGGGGCCTGGTAACTAGACCACCCCCTGTGGCCCACTGAAGCAAGACATTCTTCCTCAGCTACCTGTAAATTGCCTGCTTTCTTTGAAATCCCATCACTGCTCCTCCTTTCTCTCTAGATAGATAGATAGATAGATAGATAGATAGATAGATAGATAGATAGATAGATAGATAGACGTGACAAGTTCACTTAATCCATTTTTCAAGAAAATAAAATGTCTTCCCAATGCCCAAGTCTGAATTATAGTAGTTTGTCTGTTAGTTGTTCTTTCAAGTAAAAATGGTATCTCATGATAAGAGTGCCTACAACTCAATCACATGAAAGCGTTTCCTCCAGATCACCAAGACCAGGCTTGGTGGACAACAAGTTTCCATTTCTTCACACAGAATATTAAAAAGACATATTCTCAAGGGTTGACATTTAATGAAATTAACATTTTTTACTACTTTATCCAGCACTTTCTTAAATGATATTTACTTTTTATTTCCCTGTGAGTGTGTGGGAGTAACAAATACAAAGACTGGTAGTACAGTTTGGTGCCACTGCCATATTTCATGCTAAGGTACTAGCAGCTTTACTCACCATTACTTTTGCACCATCAATGTAAATGTCAACAAAGTAAAATGTGCAGATACTTTTTCAGTATTATATAAAAATAGTGTTGATCTTGTGGTTGCCCTGAAAGGGTCTTGGGGTCCCCAAGGGTCCATACACCACTTTGGAAAATACTGGTTTATATTAAGCATACCAAATATAGCAGTATGCAACTCTAGGTGTTTTACTTTAAGAAGAACGTACACAAACTGTTGTATATTGAGATCTAGCAGCAAGAAGAGGAATATCAATAGTAAACCTGTCAGGCCAACTGAGTGGCGCATTGGTTGGGAGCTGGCTTGGGACGCCAGAGGGCCCTGGTTTGGATCCCACAGATGAGGGCCAGTGACACTGCCCTCTACAGCTAAGATGCTGAACAACATCTCAACCTGGAGCTGGGCTGTCCTGAGTCACCGGGACGGCACGGGCTGCAGCCCCTGCTGCAGTGGGTTGCCATGGACTACCGTGTGTAGCCAGCAGCCAGCGTGAGTGGCCAGCAGTCGCTGTGAGCGGCCATCCAGAAGCCGGAGACTTATCTGCCTCGCCCAGGAAGAGCACAATGATGGTGCCAACTTGGGCCAGTGAAGCAACGTCCTCCACAACTAGACTGAGGAGCGAAAGGACAGCAACTTGTCTGTTCCCCTTCCCTGATTCCCCAATGCTGTTCCCTCCCCCAATTCCCCAATAAAAAAATCTTAAAAAAAACAAAACAGTAAACCTATCAAAAGGAAGCATGACTATAGGAAATAGAAATGCTTAGAATAACACAGAGGAGATCAGAGAACCTGACAGACGTTGGAAAACTGTCATAGGGCTTGTATATACATGTGAAATTTCACATGTTCTCTATGACCCTAGGACTGTACACCAGTGAGGGTTAAAACACAACATATTTCAGCCTCACGAAAGGTAGGATTTTGTAAGAGTCTGAGGTGTGCAAAGACGGAAGGAGGCTGACCTGGAATTTAGTTTCCCAGTTCCCAGTTTGGACGATGCAAAATGCTTTCCAGTGCCACATCGAGAGCCAGCTACTTGTCTTAATGTTAATTCCAAGGCTCAACTCTTGAGGCCCTAGGGTTAATTCACACACAATTTTGAAGAGAGCATGGCTATGTTTATTACTAGATTTGAAGAAGTGGATAGAGGGAGAGATTGAAGCATCTATCAGATACCCAGAAAAGTAGAATGAACAGATTGGAAGAAATCAAATTACTTCTTACTCCATTGATTTAGGTAGAGAGGATAATTTTATTTCTCATTATAGGTTTTGAAGATCTTGCTACATCAGATAGAGTACATTTATCAGTCGCTGATCATTTCAAAGTAGACTCTGAATATTATCAGAGCTCTATTTTAAGGATAACAAAAATCATCATCAGACATCTTCTCTTTAATTGTCTTTCAATATCTCTTCACAGATTAGAAAATAACTTTAAAATATTATGACTTAGTCTAAACCATAAGGTGGCGGATAACTCAAAAGTACCTGAGATTAAAATGGTTATGAATCGATTGACAATGAAACCCACAAATACAAGCACGAGGATGATTTATTTTAAAAGAAAAAGAAAGCCCCATATTTTGGAAATTTACCTTAAATCACTGAATACATTTATGGGAGCTTTACTTGCACATTACAGGACTATGTACATTTTAAGAATTATCTCTAGATCTCTGTGTTTCTGATTGGAGGGGGGAAACTTAATTTACATAGCCTAAATGACATGTTTATCACTTGCATTTTTTCTGACCCAGGTTACAGAAAGGGACAAAACTATACTTGATTTAAATGCCAACAGCTTTTGTCAACAAGGGTTTATATTTTATGGAGTCAAATCAACAAAAGCAGAAAGTGCTACTCAAGGTGCAAGTTCATAATCTAATTGATCTTTGATATTTTAATATTCTCAATTGCAATGACGAAGGAGATTTTGAAATGTTTGTCTTTGTCCACAGGCAATTGCTAATAGGCTTGAATGTGGAAGAGATAAAGTAACTACATTGTTTAAATAAACTTCCTTGGAGATTATGTGGCATTTCATGTGATTCCTGAAAAGCTTAACAAACTTTCCAGTTTCTTACAACCTTGTAAAAGATATGCTTAATTTCTGGAATCTAGTTTATTTCTCATAAGCAGTAGTTGTTAAAGCTTTCTAGGTAGAGGGACCCCGTTGTTGATAATTTCTTTTAAATGACCTTCTTACCAGGAAACTGAATATACACTAAAAAAATTCTTTACAGTTTCAGGGGGTTCACAAATTGCTTTCCCCCAAACCTGTTCAAGGACAGATTAAAAATTTCCTTCCCAAGAGAAGCATTGTGCAGTCTTGGGAAATACAATGAAAGCCTAAATCTTCCTAATTAATTAGAAACCACATCATATACTTCAAAGTTTAAAAAGACAAAAAGAGAAAAACTAAGCAAAACTTTTATTTTCTTTAATGATTTACACTAATTTTTTTTAACGTGTCCATTTGGGGGCAGGGCGTCTCAAATGAGGGGAATCAGTCATTTTGGAGAAAGCAATCCAAGGTGAATAGGAATCTGGGAATATACAATTTTTCAAGAATCCATTACATTTCCCTTTCCTCAGGCATTGAAACCTGATTTTTGTCTTTTTAGGAGGACAAGAAAATTCAAACTATCTCAACGGTTCAGGGTAGGAAGTCTGCCTTCAAATACACACAAATGGGTGAAATCCCTAAGCCAATTTAATAAAGTGAGACTTCTTACCTTTATCCAAGAGAGGCTTAACTCCAAGACCGAATTACCATTTCAATGACACCTAAGGGCTGGTACTGCCACTCTCAGTCCTAAAAATGCCACTCAGAAGTGTGACTCCATGCATTTCATTAGTCACATCCTGCCTACCATGGATGGCTGGGTAAATTGGGGATAAAAGCAAACAACTGTGATAGTCAAAGGAATTACATTTTTCTGAATTACAGGAATGTCCTCTTCCATAGTATTTTCTTTCTAGTATTTCAAAGTTTCAGAGTTCAACCCAGATTGGAGTGGGTCTTAGGACATACTTTGCAATGATTCCATTTATATATTGTGCTTAAGCCAAGAACCAGGGCATATTTTGATTTTGTCCCTGACTCACCTATTGCAGACAGCACCTGTTGTTTGTTCACACCAAGATTCTTGGGCTTCTAATTAAACAATTTAGGAAGTCGCCTCATTGTTTGTTTTGAAATGCCAGGTGGCTTCAAATATCAGAGGTGAAAAGAAATGTAAGATTATGTTTCTCAAAGTGGATTTAGGGAAGCCTCCATATCAATCGCCTAACTGCTTTTATTATTATTATTTTTTTTAAGCTGAGCCATCCTGCCACCTGTTGGCAGCTCAGCAGCTGCTCAGTGGCTGCTCAGCTCGGGCCGGGAATCGAACTGCTGTTGCTCAAAGCTCAAACTCTTGAGCGGGCTCTTAACCAACTGAGCCACTCAGCCGGCCCTTGCCTAGCTGATTTTAAAAATAGATTGCATGTTCAAACCCCAGACTGATTTTAACAGAATTTATAATGGTGAGTCATAAGGAAATGCCTATTTTGAAAGCTTCCTCAGGTAATTTTTATGTTCTCTGAATGTTGAGAACTTTTGCTTTAGAGATGTTGTGGACAAAGAAATTATTTTTCTGGGCTTTTTACCCACAGCTCTTTAAAATTAGAATTTCGTGCATAAATCTACTTGGACACCAACAGAGTAATAATGCCTTTTTTGCAAAATGCAGTTGTGAATTCCAAAGAATTTCTGTTTAATGACAATATGAGGTCTGACAATTAAGTTTGAGAACTCATCCTAGAAAAAGTGCTACATACCTCATAGCTGAATATCACTATGGTCACCTTCGAAGTACTCCCCTGGGGAAGCTATGCACCGACGCCAGTGCCTAGGCCACCTTTCAAAGCAATTTTGGAACTCTTTCTCTGGAATGGCCATCAGAGCTGTTGTATTACCATTGATGTCCTGAATGTCATCAAAATGTCTTCCTTTCAATATTTCCTTCATCTTCAGGGAAAGAAAGAAGTCATTGGGAGCCAGATCAGGTGAGTACAGAGGGTGTTCCAATACAGGTATATGGTTACTGGCTAAAAATTCCCTCACAGACAGTGCCATGTGAGTTGGTGCATTGTCATGATGCAAGAGCCATGAATTGTTGGGGAAAAGTTCAGGTCCTTTTTGTCTTTTTCATGCAGACTTTTCAGCACCTCCAAATAGTAAACTTGGGTAATTGTTTGTCCAATTGGTACAAATTCATAAAGAATAATCCCTCTGATATCAAAAAAGGTTAGCAACATCATTTTGACTCTTGATTTGGACTGACGGAACTTTTTTGGTCATGGAGAATTGGCTTACTTTCATTGTGCACTTTAACGCTTTATATCATGGTCATATTGGGACACCCATGTTTCATCACCAGTGAAAACACAGTCCAAAACATCGTCTTGCCTCTCCAAAAGGTCTTGGGAAACTTGGACTCTCCTTTGCTTTTGTTCATCAGTGAGCTCTTTCGGGATCATTTTTGCACACACCTTTCTCATGTCAAGATTTTCAGTTAAAATTTTCCTGTTTCTCTATCAATGTTTACTTGGTCCACTATGCTTCTCACAGTCAACCAATGATTTTGATGCACAATTCGATGTATTTTTGCAATGTTTTTGTCAATTCTGCTTGCTACTGGTCACCCTGACCTCTCTTCATGGTTGATGAGTTCTCTCCCCTCAGGAAAACGTTTAATCCATTTGTACACTGCGGTTTTCTTCATGGCATGATCTCCATAAACTTGGACTAACACGTCGCTGATTTCACTTCCACTCCTGTCAAGTTGAACAAGAAATTTAATGTTTGTTAGTTGCTCTAATTCAAGCTCAGACATTCTCACGACGGCACACAAAAACACGTAACAATAATAATGAACGCCACTCAGCAAGAAACCACCCCACGTGGACATGAACACAGCTGTGAGACATCGATATACCAAGGTTATGAAACCTTACCAAGCTGTTTGTACACTGCTGCCAATGTAAGCGCACGGTGGCACGTTCGCGAATGTGATTGTCAGACCTCGTATGTTTGTCTTAAACATGTTGAAGTTTATACAATCAATGGATTATCTGCTAGCATATTAATCCAGTGATTTCTACCACAGGGGAGGCAATACCAAGTATAAAAGTGAAGGCTCTAGACTGAACTCCCTATTTTAGGCACCCCTACACTTACTACCTGTGTGGTCTTGGACAAATTGCTTATTCTTGCTAAGCCTGAATTTCTCTCTAATAAAGTGGGAATAGTAGTAAAATCATATCTTTGGAAGTTCATGTGGGGAGTAAATAAAATTATCCATCTGAAGCTCTGGTAAGTGTACAATAAATGTTAACCATCATTATTAGTGGTGTTGAAAACTCTGCTAGGTTGAAAAACAAGTGCCTAAGAACTGAGTTCCTTGGTTGCAATGGAGATGTCCCATTTCCCTTGTTCTGATAGGCTTCCTGCTCATCGGGAATACAGTAAAGAAATAAATTGGAGTCACTATAGTCAAGCTCCTAAATTACTAGAATCAAGTAACTTGAGGCATCAGAAAACAAATTTATTCTTGTTTTAACTAGCCTGGGAACTTAAACTTTTTAACTTTTCCAATCCTGTATCCATGCCTGGTTATACATCAGACCTCCAGATAGGCCTCTGATTACCCCCTGCAGAACTGAGGAAAGGATGCTCATGTATCCAGACCACCTGACATCCCTTATCCAGACCACCGGTTGTCTAGAGGGCTACCATGTCAGACCAATCCAGAGGCTAAGAATGTAGGACTCAATCTTCTCAAGAATGAACATTTTACTACAAGAACTCTTAGCTTTTCTTTCTTCTTCAGAACACTCAGGGTATTGCCTAGTTGTATCACCACTTTGCAAACCCTGAGGCCCTTGAATAAATCTTTATCATTTATTTCCAGCAAAGTCTCCAGACTCTGAGTTCGTTCTACACTCAGAATTCAAAAGTTAAACAACAAAAACAAAACTATTCAAGTCTTTCTGAAGGCTTAAAAGTTAAAGCTTTTTTTAAATTTTCAAAATAAAATCCATGCAATGTACTAATTGAGTACCAGCGTTATGTACTTCAGAAGGAATTTGCTATATGAGTATTCACCAAATCTCCCTAATTATTGAATGTCCTATGTCTAAGAATGAAAAGTCAATTTTAAAATACTCTTTGGAAAGAGATGAATGTTCTTTTTCTTCCGTAATGTATTTACTCAGGGAAACTAACTTAGGTGGGGCATCTGGTTTTCAGGACACTCTTGCTTTACACCCAATTTCTAGCTGAATGCTCCAAGGTGCACAGAGGTCAAGTGACTTGCCCCAGGTCACACACAATGAGTCAGTGATTCATGGCAGACTGAATCAAGGATTTTTGTGCCAGGGCTTTGGGTAAACTTCTTTGGTAGAAATGTCCAAAAATAAATGGTTAACTAAAAATAAATCCATATACCTCTCCTTTTAGAACAAAGAGAAGGATACATTTGCTATTTTTCATGTCTTTATTTAATTTAAATTTCTAAATATAATAAATTGAATGTGGCTACCCAACTCTCTTCCAAATAACTGAATTTATACTGTTTGACTTACTATATTGAAATGAAGTATAGCAGAAGAGTTTTTTTTCTTGAAAATTCTGGCCAATTTGGTCTCCTCTCTGTCATCTTTCCTCATTTTGAATCATTGTGTTCATTATTGCCAAGCGTTCATTCACCAAAATTTTATTGAGCATCTACTATGCACCATCTACAGTCTTGCAGTTAACATGTACAGTACTCAAAGCAAGAGTACTAATAAAAACTCACATGCTATATATTTTGTTAATGAAAAACAAACAGGCCTAAAAGAGCATGGATCGTGCTAAAAGTCCATGATATCAAACCTAGATTTAATACACGATCTAACTGCAATTTTAACCTTTCCCAGAAATGTAATCTTAACAACCAGGCTGGAATTTTCTGGCCAAGTACCAGTAAGGTAATCAGTCATATGGGCCCTCTCTATTCCCCGAAGACAGAGTAGGCAACCTGCATGATGAAAACGTTTCTGTTCTTCTCCCCACTCCCGAAAGGATGTCTTGGCCCCCAAATAATCCTTTCTTTTCTGTTGTTCATCGCTGTGTTACCCCACCCTTCTTCCTATAATAACCTTCCATTTTGTAAAACCCCTTAGAACTCTTCTAGTTGCTCATTGGGATGCTGCCCGATTCGGGAGCTACTTAATATAGCAAATTAGATCTTCAAATTTACAGGGTTAAATTTTGGGTTTTAGCAGTCTAAATGCCTAATATTCATAAATCAACTTGCCAAAGTATTCGATAAAATTAGTTCTTTCTACCTTGACAAATATACCTTCGTAAAAATGTCCAAGGCCAGTTTCACATTGAGAGTTCTCTAATATCTCAGCGTGTCTAGTGCAAGAACATACTACCAGCTACCAGCACCCTAGTGTCGGTTTCCTGCTCTGGTCCCCAGCCCTTCCTTCTTTGATTCCCCCTGCCCCTGGCTACATTCCATAATGTGATGGGCCTCGGACACATTCATTAAATATACCAGTTTGAGGCTGGCCGAGTGGCTCAGTTGGTTAAGAGCATGAGTTCTGAGCAATAGTGTTGCCGGTTCGATTCCCACATGGGCCAGTGAGCTGCGCCCTAGCTGAGCGGCTGCTCAGCACGGGCTCCTAGCAACAAGGTTGCCCCTTTGACTCCCACAAGGGATGGTGGCCTGTGCCACCCCCCACCACACCCCCCAACTAAGATTGAACACGGCACCTTGAGCTGAGCGGCCGCGAGCTGCCAACAGGTGACCAGATGGTGACTGGGCTTGGAGCTGAGCTAGCTGCACTCTCCACAACTAAGATTGAGGGACAACAACTTGGCTGTTCCCCTCCCCCAATTCCCTAAAAAAATCTAAATAAATAAGTAAACCAGTTTGCACATCCAAGCTCATCCACAGTTCCTAAAATCAGGCACCACTGTACCATTCCTCAGACCCCTGGCCTCTAAACTCAGGGTAGAAGCTTATGCTGGCCTGGAAATAGGCTCACAACAAGGGCTTCTCATACCTGGATTTTAGGATGGTGCTGCCAGGGGCCATACCAGGGCATTCATATAAAGCTAAATTGTTCCACTGTGCAAGCTGGGTGTACCATTCTCCTATTCTAAAATATCACCACTTTCCATTGTCAACTCAGCAAAGGCCTGACTCCTTAACCCTGGCCTCCAACTTTCCAACATGAAAGTACACTTTTCCATTTACATTTGGGTTAGCTTCTATTATATTTTTGATAATTGTTTGTTTAAGCCAATTAAATAGAGCTCTTTTACAAGTTAGCAATACCTCCTGGAGGTAGAAAATACCACACAGCACACATAAACATACAGAGAAACATAAAGAGAGAACTCCTAGCCTTCATTTAAAATTATTAGCCATGACATGGGTCATAAGTTAAATTTGTCCTCTCAGATGGTTGAGGCTTTTTGTTTATTGATATTTGTGGAGAAGACACAAAGTGCTTTTTAGCCCCATTTTTTTTTTCCTTCATAACTCCAATGCCACAAATTTTAGATCTTTTGTGATAGTCCCACAAGTTCCTGGCGCTCTGTTCATTTTTTTCAGTCTGTATTTTTTCTGTTTTTTTCAGATCGAGTAATATCTACTGATCTATTCTCCAGTTCATGGATTATTTCCTCTGTCCCTCCTTTCTGCTGTTGAAACTTTACATTTGAGGGCTTTATTTTGGTTATTATATTTCTCACTTCTAAAATTTGTATTTTCATTTTATTTGTATTTGCTATTTATTTTCTGAAACTTACCATTTTAAAAAGCATGCCCATAAGTGCTCACAATTGCTCCTTAAGGCATTTTTATAGTCACTGTTTTAAAATCATTGTCAAATAATTCAATATATCTGCCATCTTGGTGTTGGCATCTACAGATTGTCTTTTTTCAGTCATTTTGTTTGTTTTGTTTCGGTTTCTTTTTAGATTTTATTGGGGAATTGGGGGATGGGAACAGTGCTGGGGAATTGGGGAAGGGGAACAGACAAGTTGCTGTCCTTTTGTTCTTCAGTCTAGTTGTGGAGGACGTTGCCCCACTGGCCCAAGTTGGCACCATCATTGCGCTCTTCCCAGGCGAGGCAGATCAGTCACTGGCTTCTGGACGGCTGCTCACAGTGGCTGCTGGCCGCTCACGCTGGCTGCTGGCTACACACAGTAGCCCATGGCAACCCACCTGCCGTCTCCGGCGACTCACGGCAGCCCAGCTCCAGGTTGAGCTGTTGTTCAGCATCTTAGCTGTGGAGGGCAGTGTCACTGGCCCTCATATGTGGGATCCGAATCGGGGCCCTCTGGCTTCCCAAGCCAGCTCTTAACCGACTCGCCACTCGGCCGGCCCTTTTCACTCATTTTGAAATTATCCTGGTTTCAATACGAGGAATGACTCTCATCTGAAATTTGGACACTTGGGGTATTTCGTGATGAGACTCTGGATTTTATTTGAACCCCATTTTAGGTGTGTTTTTTTTTCTGGCATCATTGTGGTGGGGGAAGATGTATTGCCTCACTTCTACCAGGATAGAGTACAAGTCCAGGTTCTGTACTGGGACATCACTGACATTTGAGGGGTATCTCCTCATTGCTGCTTGGTGCTGGTGGGACTTCTGGCTCATCTTTAGGCCTTCGCTGACACTTCCCTGGCTGGGGGTGGGGTGGTGAGTGTGTTACGACTCTTGATCTGTCTTCCACTGACACCATGGGCTGGGGAAGGGTATAGCCTTTTTGCTCTTGAGCAGTGGTAAAAGTCCTATAGCTCCACCAGGTCTTGCTGACCTCACTCCAGCATGCAGTACAGGGGTGCCTCATTACTGGCAGATGGGGTGGAGGTACAGGTTCCCTTCATCATCTCTAATGACAGCTCAAGGAAGGGAGGCCTCATTACCACCAAGCAGGCAGTACTGGTTTCCTGCTCAGTTTTCTCCTGGCAGGAGGCTAGGCGAGTTGGAGTACCTTGCTATAATCTGGTAAATGTGGAAGTCTAGGCTGGCCCTGGACATTTGCTAGAGGTGGTATCACAGGCTCTTCCATGGAGCAGAGCAATGTTTGTCTAAAAGTTTCCCACCTTACTAGGCTGCCCTTTCCTACTCCTTTGGCTAAAGAGAGATGGGTTTAATGGAGGCTCTCTCTCTTTTTTTTTTTTTTTTTTCTGAGCTTCTTGGCATTTTTTGGGTGGCCAGTGGCTTTAGCTCTATGTCTGAGATATATGACACAAAAAGATACCACAGGAGACTTACCAATGT
>NW_017731805.1:535007-540654 GCF_001890085.2 Hipposideros armiger | reverse complement strand
TTCAGCGGCAGCTCAGCTCGGGCTGTGAACCAAACCAGCGACCCTGTTGCTCAGAGCTCACACTCTTGAGCGAGCTCTTAACCAACTGAGCCATTCAGCCAGCCCTAGGTGGGACAAACTTTTGATTACTGAATATCTGCTCTTTTTATCATTCTGAGAATGACCTCCTTTTCCCCCTCCACCCACGTCCCCCTCTTTGAAGTCCCAAGGTGCCTTACCTCATCTTTAGCTCAGAATGTATCATACATACCCAGTTTTCCCTTTTTGTCTATGAACCTCTCATGTATGTGACATCTTTGATTGTCTCATGAATACACACACACACACACACACACACACACACATATATATAATTACATTTGGTCTTTTTCTCCTGTTAATCTGTTTCATGTACATTTAATTATTAGACCAGCTGAAAGAACCTAAGGAGGGTAGAGGAAAATTTTTGCCTCCCCCACAGCTATTAGAATCTCTAGCCTTTTAAGTATTAATATCAATAGAGTGTTTTGGTCAGCTGGAGTTTCAGAAACATTACAATTTTTATTTGCTTCTGGTGCCCACATTTCCTGGTTGTCACTAGTCAGAAGATAGCTTTAATTCTCTTAGTTTCCTTGGTTTCTTCTAAATAAAGTGGGAGTAAGAACAGGACCTTTTTTCTTATCATTTTATCTTTATGGCCTGGTACAGTGCCTGAAACAGATTAGAAACAATATATATTGTTAACAATAAAAAGGAATAGTTGTTGTGTACTTCTAGGTGTTAGGCTTTATGGTAAGCATTTTATGTCCTTTTTCTATTTTAATCCTCACATCAGCCCTATGGGAGTGGTACCACGATTCACCCTGTTTTGGAAGCTTTCAGAGACTGAGTATGGCCAAGGACCCACAACAATGGAAGGGTCACAGACTCATGCAGTTCACCTGCCTTCCAAATCTTTGGCATTTTCAAGGTGTGATTAATTCATTTACAGTTATTTTCATAATTTTATTATGTGGCTCATAATTTTTCCAATGTAAAAATGAGAACTTATGAGAACTGATATATATATATATAATTTTAAAATATCAGTTTGCATGTAATGAATGAAAGTGTCTATTTGCTTTAAAGGCAATTAAAAATCAGGAAGAGGTCCATATTTTTTTCAAGAAAAAAAATAAAATATGATACCAATATGTGTTGAGATATTTTNTTTTTTTTTTTTTTTTTTTTTTGTCTGAGCTTCTTGGCATTTTTTGGGTGGCCAGTGGCTTTAGCTCTATGTCTGAGATATATGACACAAAAAGATACCACAGGAGACTTACCAATGTGCCATTACTTAGATCCCAAGTTCTCTAGCCAGTCCACCTTTGTTTCCCCACCTTTCAAAGTCTTCATTTATTTGTCATATGTATAATTTCCCAGACTTTCATCTGTACTTAGTAGGAGGAATAGGGAAAAGTGTTTCTACTCTATCTTCTTAGAAGGAGAAGCTTACTCCATTTTTGACCGCTACTATTGTGATTACTTATTTACTTTCCTAAATCATACATAAATTAACAAATCATAGTGTGTGATGGGAAATGAATATAATGTGAGGGATATTAATGGATATATAAAAATTAACATTGTTTAGGGGCAGCTGGTTAGCTCAGGTGGTTAGAGAGCAGGCTTGTAACACCAAGGTTGCTGGTTCAATTCCCACATGGGCTAAGGAGCTATACCCTCCACAACTAGATTGAAGAAAACTACTTGACATGGAGCTGATGGGTTCTGGAAAAACGCCCTCCACAACTAGATTGAAACAACTACTTGACTTGGAGCTGATGGGTCCTGCAAAAACACACTGTTCCCCAATAAAATTTAAAAACAACAACAATTAACATTGTTTGAAATAATTGCTATTGAATAAGGTATAAATGTATGAATAAGAAACTACTAAAAATATTGAAGGTTTCTGCATTGAGATTATGTTCCAAGCATTTGTAGAGTTTCACTCCACTCTTAGGAAACTGGAAATTATATAAGTTACATTACTAACAAGGCTTATAAAAGATAGATGGCACAGATTAATTGACTTATGCTTCCCTGCCCAAAATACCATAACTGTAGAACAGACTGGCTTTTATATGCAAAATTAAAATATAATATTTATCATTATTTTTAATAATCTATTGGGTTGTCAGAAAAGTCATGACGTATTTTTTCTATGTTTTTTGTTGCAAAAATGCATCATGACTTTTCTGACAACCCAATAATTTAACTTTTAAAATATTAATTGGGAAGAATAAGAAAGATAGCATCCTTCATATGCTGCTTGAATACAATTTGTCTTTTAAACATAATCCTTTCAGTTAGCTAAACTGGAAAAGTTGTCCCTTAGGAAGTTTAGATTTTTTTTTGTACAACAGGACCCAGATCATTATTGACTGAACTCTAAATGGCCTTAGCAGGTATTTGAGAAAAATCTACCCAAAAGGCAATTTTAACTTCATATCAATGCATTTGTAACTTATTTTTTATAATATGCCTTTTATAAGACCTGGTCCTTATTTTGCACATGTGTGTGTACACGCACACACACACACACACACACACACACACACACACACACAAATATGCTTCATAAAAAAAAAGCTAGCTATATCCTTGCACCTGCAACTTCTGGGTGGCAATACTTGAATTACATTGAAACCCACGTGATGGAGATGTTAATTTCTCTACTCTCTTTGGACAGTGAAACAGATGCTGTCTTAAACTTCAAAGGGATTTGACTACTTTCTGAGTTTCATTAATGAACAACAACTTTTCACAGCCTGCTTAAAAAAAAAAAACTAACAAAACATACAAAGGAAAAAGACCAATGAGGAATCCATCAGTCTATTCCTTCTGAAATGTTTTTTAGGGATAGAGAGGAAGTGAAACTCAAAACATTTGATTTTTCCCAGGAAACTGGACTGCACTGTATTTATTGCTTTTCAAATATGACAGGTCATCCTGTGGTCTCAGATCATGGTAAGGGATCCAATGGTATCAGAAGATGAGCTTTGGGAGATAATTCTTTTGTTAAAGGGTTTGATTTTTAAAAAAAAGCTCAGTTGATAATGAATATTTCCATTTTTGTTCTCTTTACTAGCTTACCTAATTCTGGCTATTGAGTTTAGCTCAGGTAATACTTACAGTTTGAGGAGAGTGGACAAAGTAAAGAATAAAGACAATGGCTTTGAGTGTTTTGATAGAACAGGTACGTTCTGAAGAAAAGAAAGTAGGTCGATTAATGTTCTAACCCCCCAAGATTTTTAAGTTTCCAATTCTGTTAGAAAATTTTTACATTTCTCTAACATTGGTTGATATATAACAAAAGTGTTTTGTTTTCTTTTTTAAAATCAAGAATCCTTATTTGTTAATATTGTACCCACAATTATAAGTATCTTCAAGAGAAGCAGATAAAGGCTTGGATTCTAAGTTTGCCAGACATGGATTGGAATACCAGCTCCACCATTTAATAGCTGTGTTGTCTTGAGCAAGTAACTTAACATTTCCAACCTTTGGTTTCTGTTTTTGTAAAACCGATGTTATAATAATGACCTATATAATTCCTTAATCAAAACTCAGGTTCAGATGTGTTCTGGAATTTAGAAGAAAAACATTTTTTTTCAATGTATAAATTTTTATTGAGGAAGTGGTTCAATATAATCAGATATTCATTAGACCCTTATTTAAGCATTTTTAATGTACCATGAATACCATAAAAATGAATAAAACTATCGTTGCTATGTACGGGCTTACTATTCTGTATAACAGATGACTAGAGTGCATTATTAAATTTCATTATAGAGTCATAATAGTTTATGGAAGCTCAGAGGGACAAAACAGATTCTGATGGAATGGGGTAACTCAGGAAAACTTATTTTAAAAGGTGGTATTTGGACATGTCTGATTTCATTAATTTTTCATGAACTCCCTTTCTACTCTTTTTAGCCCATTTTTTGTGTGATTTCCTTTCTCTTTTGTGAAAACTATTACAATACTTCTTAATATGTCATTATGGATTCAAACCCTGTATGGATGGCATCTTTGTCAGCTAAGCCCAGTTTCCATCAAAAACGCCACACAGCACCGTCAGTGGCAATGTTAAACTTAAAAGGTTAAAGGTGTTCCTTTATTAACTTTATTATTCCTAATAATGATGTATGTCTTTTTTAGTGGCCTTTTGAAGATCGTTTTATTAAGGTATACTCTATATACTCTGACATTGACCTGTTTTAGGTGTACAATTCAATGATTTTTAGTAAATTTACAGAGGTGTACAACTGTCACCACAATATAGTTATAAAACATTCCCAACACCTTAAAAAGATAGACTTTAGAAGTGCTGAATGATAAAATGCAGTGTAGTACAAACACTACCCATTATATTCACATCCTCAGGGGATTTGGGATGGTACTGTATTATAAAAAATATTAAATTTCTCTAGTGAATCATACAAATGTTTACACTAAATGGAATGAAACCTATAAATAGACTTATTTCAAGTACGATTTTGGCCTCCAACGGAGTTCAAGTCAAGTCATCTCATAAATGATGAAACACTTTCAGTGTTCAGAGCTTCTTCGATTTTTAAATTATAGGTAAGGTCTTGTAGATCTGTACCACTCAACTTAGAAGATCATTGTGAGAATTAAAAAGAAAAGGTAGTAAAATACTTAGCACAGTATAGAATATATAGCAGACACAATCTCTCTGTATATGTATATGTAGACAGTTAATTAAACCTTTATAATAGAGAGTATATGGTAGCCTAAAAAGCATTGTTTGTGTAGCCAGGAGACTTGGTCCCAGGACCCTCTGTCTTGTTAATTGGTGTTAACAAGATGTTGTGTAAGTGTGGGAGCTGACATTTAATACTTCTTATGAATCAGGCTCTGTTCTTAGCATTTTACAGATGTTAATTAATTGAATGTTTATATCAACCTTATCACGTATATACTATTATCATTCTCATTTTATAGATAATAAAAGAAGCACAGAAAGTTTAAACAACTTGCCTGAAGTCACAGAACCAGCAAGAAGTGGAGACAAGATTCAAATCCAGGGACCCTGATTCTACAGCTCATTCTCTGAAACACTAAGCTGTTTCCTAAAGATTATCAACATCACCTAAACGCACTGAGCTCTGGTTTCCCAATTTTTTAAATAAAGGGAGAATAAGGCTGCACATTTTAATTTCCTTGATGTTACAAACTCATAGAATTTGTGAACCAAAAGGATCTTGTTGGTTACACAGTTCAAATTGTAACATTTTGTAGCTAAAGAAATTAAGTTCTAGAAATTAAGCAACTTATTTAGGGTCACACAATTAGTGGCAGACCTTAAACTTGGTTGTCTGGGACCCTAAGAGACAATCCTTGTTGAATGCTAAAACAACAAACATTTCTAATGAGGATATGCATATCAATATGGTCAGACATGATAGCCCAAATTTCATATTTAGAAAATTAAATAATAAACACATTAATCTGTCACTGTTTGAAAACAGGTACTACCACAGAAACACATGATGGAGTCCTTAGAAACACTGAAGACAGCGGGATTAACACTGCTAAGAGTGTGTGAGCGAAAAGGAAAAGACGGAGGGGAGAAGCTTTTGAACTGGCTTTGAGGGATAAA
>NW_017731805.1:530887-532007 GCF_001890085.2 Hipposideros armiger | reverse complement strand
AAAAGAAGAGTAGAAAGAAACTATGAAACTTTATGAATAAGGTGGGGTGGATTCTTGGTACTAGTTTGAATGTCTCTGCAGTACTGCTTTTAAATCTCTTACTCTTAAAGAAGCCCCACTCTACTTAATTCTGATTTTTTTTTAATTGTGCATCTGAAGAAACTAAACTGACCATACAATTCCAGTAAGAGATAATTAGGCTAAATTGTCAAATTAACAAGGAAGTAAGAAGCAGCAAAGGCAAATGATTTCATACACTGCTGTCATTTCCAAAGATATCAATTCAGTGTAATCCCATCAAATGGAACAGAGGCCGCCATGTTCCCTACATTGGGAGAAAAAAAGCGAAGATGACTCTGCTGGCCAGAAGTTCACAATCTAATAGACATAAGCCATAGAAGCCAATCAGTCAGTTATATGCAGTGCTGTGAGGAAGGTGAGAACAGGTTCCCAGAGTAACAGAGGATGGGGAAACATGTAGCCTGCTACATTTGGAAGGAGTTGGGAAGGGGGATTATGGATGGTGGATGGTGGGGGAACCCAGGAAGACATCACAAGGCTCTCTGCATTCAATCGGTATCTTGAAAGGATACAATTTTTAAATGCTGGAAAGGAAGAGGCTTCAAAATGGGATGAAGTACATGAATAAAGGTATTGTAATCACAGCAGGAAGGACACGCTGGAGAGACAAGGGTGTGGTTTGGTTGGGCTGCCCTTTCGTAAAAGAGCCAGAGGGTCCCAAGGCTCATCTCACTCTTGATCTACAGATTAAATACTATCAAACTACTTGTGCATTTTTGTCAATTATTTTATCTCCATGTGATATTTTAATAGTTATTTCATTACTGTTAGGTCCTTACTTCTTAAAAATGACCTAAGAGATGGAGTTTTCATTCCAAAGACTTTATTCAGCCAAGCCTGGAGACCACCTCACTCTGCAAGAGGAGAACGGCCCTGAGGTCTTGGAGATTGGAAGTTTTATAGGGGCTTGATTTCCGGGAGTTTGAGCAGAAGCAAGTGTACAGAAACAAAGAAAAAAGTAGTTAGTCCCTAAGCCAGGTGTGAAAATGGGTTATCTGTAAAATAATCTATTGTTGTCACCTAATTCTTGCAAAGAAGA
>NW_017731805.1:522545-524483 GCF_001890085.2 Hipposideros armiger | reverse complement strand
TGATCTGCCTCGCCCGGGAAGAGCGCAATGATGGTGCCAACTTGGGCCAGTGAAGCAACGTCCTCCACAACTAGACTGAAGAACAAAAACAACAGCAACTTGTCTGTTCCCCTCCCCCCATTTCCCAGCATTTGTTCCATCCCCCCAATTCCCCCAATAAAAATCTAAAAAAAAAAATGACCTAAGAGATGGAGTTTTCGTTCCAAAGACTTGATTCATCCAAGCCTGGCGACCGCCTCACTCTGCAAGAGGAGAACGGCCCCGAGGTCTTGGAGGTTGGAAGTTTTATAGGGGCTTGATTTCCGGGAGTTTGAGCAGAAACAGGTGTACAGAGCAAAAAAAAGTAGTTAGTCCCTAAGCCAGGTGTGAAAATGGGTTATCTGTAAAATAATCTATTGTTGTCACCTAATTCTTGCAAGGAAGAGCTTTTACTGTTAGTTATACCCGTATCCTGCTAGCTTCAACAGGATGTTCTGCTATGGTCAGTTGGAGTATGACTTTTTCTTATTCCTTAGGGCAGGGGTATCTCTAAGATGAGCCTGTCTGGCTTAAGATATAGCTTCCCTGGCCTAGGGTCTGGGTGTGGGTCCTTACATTATGACTATCAATAAATATGTAAAATGCATCGGACACTTCATACATGCATTTTACATTGTAGCATCAACAGTCCACTGAGAAAAGTGCCACTCTTATCTCCATTTTCCAGATGAGGAAATAGAGCTAAAGACGGTTACATAACTTGTTTGCCATCAAGAAAAGTTTAGATCTCAAATTCAGATTTTAGAGCCACACGCTTAAGTCCTAATACATAGCAAGTGGCTGCTATATGCTAGGCTCTTTGCTCAGCACAGGAGTTACGCACATAACTAAAAATGACACAGTCCATCTTCTCTGGGACCTCTTCGTGTTCCTCCAAAGATTCCAGCAGGTTAATTTAGATGGAGGAATAAAGCCAGTAATAAAAAGCCAGTTATAAAAGGGCCCTTACAGGGGTGGNATTAACTAGACCAGAACCAAGTTCTGCTAAACAGACTGATAAAAACACAGAAGACAGACAGGGCCCATCCAAGTACCAGGTTTACTTACGGGGAACTTAACAGGTTTACTTACAGGATTATGAGGAATAAAATAGGTCTCCTTAACGGAACATGAGGAATTTACTAGGTCCCGCTGCCGACACCTCCGGAGGTGTCCCACCTCTTAGGGACAAGACTTAGATGAGAAGAAACATGAAATAGACTTTCCAGAGACAGACCAAGTAATGAGAAGAACAATAGAGACTAACGTGGTGCCAAAACAGATAAGACAGCATAAACTCCTCGAGGAATCTGGAGGAGAGGGCCAGTAGTCACCGTGCGTGACATCCCCTGACCCAAACAACAAGAGGGGAAACCAACGGGCAGGCGCCAAGTCAACTGACCCAAACAAACCAGGGGTAAACCAACGGACCAGTAGTCACCGTGCGTGACTCAGACGCCCAAACAACGGGAGACTCGCTGCCGTAGCAGGAGCTCCCCAGACTCAAGGGTATATGCCGGGTCCGGCCCCTTAGGGTCCCAACAGATGTCACGACTCAGACCAGAAAGAGACCAGAAAGACCTCTTACCTTCGAAGGATTTCCCAGATGAATAAAGTCTCTGGAACGAAGGGGGCGGCTGCAGAGCCCAAACTCCACTCCCGGGGATGCCGACCTAGTTGCTGGGACCCTGGAAGGAAGTCAGGGTGGCCAATCCCTGGCAAAGAGTCGGCAATCACAGAGGGAGGAGCCCAAGCTGGCCGTCCTAATCTTGCTGGGACCTCCAAAATGTTAGGTCCTTACTTCTTAAAAATGACCTAAGAGAGCAGCCGTCCAGAAGCCGGCGACTGATCTGCCTCGCCCGGGAAGAGCGCAATGATGGTGCCAACTTGGGCCAGTGAAGCAACGTCCTCCACAACTAG
>NW_017731805.1:486891-520900 GCF_001890085.2 Hipposideros armiger | reverse complement strand
CCCCTTCCCTGATTCCCCAATGCTGTTCCCCTCCCCCAATTCCCCAATAAAATCTTAAAAAGAAAAAAAGAATAAGCATAGGTATTACACACCTGATACATTGAAAACTACATATGTTTACATGTATTAGTCCATGTAATTCTCACAACAAACTTGTGAAGTAGGTGTAAAGATCCTATTTTATAAATAAGGAAAATACAAGGTTTGACTGGTAACTTGAGACTACGTTATATGAAGCCTGCCTGCAAGTCTGACAAGACTGTGCCTCTTCCCTTCTTTTTAACTGGCAACCTCTCAGTTTAAACATTCTGCTACAGATTGAAAATGAGTATTAAAAACCATGGCAACCCCAGAAACATGTGGAACACAGCATATGCATGTGGGATGGAAGTGTGTCCAAGAACACGGTGTAATTCAGAACAAGAAGGTTTGAGGGGCACTTCTTCGAAGGAATCAAGGGCTTAAGTGGAGGTTTAAATACGAGCTCCCAGGTGGAAAAACTAGGATTTCTTATAAACAAAAAAGAAGTTTCTGTTAAAGTTGGCAATGAGTCATTTGACTCTGCAGAGATAGGAATCAATGAGCTGCTGCCTCAACTTCAAGTTGCAGTTTGTCTTCCTGATATTTAATAATGACAATGATAGTAATCATTGCTATTTAGTGAGCACAAACAGTGCCAAACTCCATATTGGATCCTTCCCATGCGTTATCTGGAATCCTTTTGTCAATCTTGCAAGACGAGAATTATATCTGTTTCATAGGTGAAAAAGCTGTGGCTCAAGAGAGTTTAAGTAAATTGTCTAATTTACTAAAGATTAATAGAGTCAGGATTAAACTCCCACTCTTTCCATTAGGCCATCCTGCACCATTAGATGCTATTATTTCAAGAGCAACTAGCAGACCACACTGACTTGATACAATCCCAATGAAAAGGAAATTGTTTCAGTTAACATGCAGCCTTATTTCTGGTAAAGGTGGCAATAAACAACGGGAGTTTACTGAGATAGCGAGGTAGGTGTTAGGCCTCCCTCCTACTGCTCTGTTTGTAAACACATCATTGTGCTGGGACTAAGTTGTAAGCTTCTGACTTTACCTGTCTCTGTCTTGGTTTCATCATCTGTAACCCAAGAGTCTGGGATTAGAAATGTAAGGCCCATTACAGCTCTGAGATGCTTTGACTCTTAGATTCCATGGTCCATTTCCCACAGGACCGAACATCTCAGCCAATTGGGTGTTCTGGACTTTAGGCTCCGAACCTGTGATTTCTGGAGACTTAACTAAATTAAGGAGCATTTCCCTGTTTGGAAGGGTGGTTTCTGTCTTTCCTCCCTTGAGATGCTGTGCTTCAAGTGCTTCTCAGGCTGAAGAGGTGAATGAAAAGCTCCTGGTTATCTTTCAGTTCCCCAACTTCAGGAGCTATCAGTTTGCCCTGTGTGATAGTTCTACTGTCCTAAATAGGAAGTTGGACCTGGTGGCTTGATAGCTTCCTCACAAATCATCACATGTGAAAACCGGAAACGTAGCAGAGAAAATTATCTCTTTTTCCCTAAGAGATGAAAAGAAGTTCTAAGAAGCGCGTCTGTTGAAGAGTACTTAAGAGCACATCTTAGGAACCTCGGAAATCTGCATTCCAACATGCCTCTCCATATCTACCGGGCAGAACCGGAAGGGAGCGCAGTCTGCGTTCTCTCCCCCACACCCAACTGATAATGTAGACATGTCAGATTTGAAGCAACTGGCGGCATGCCTATATCAGGCTGTCTCCGAATGGGAAAGTGGGAAGAGGCAATTCAGAGGGTCAATACATAATCTAGGTTCAAGCTGAACCAGGTCTCCAGCCAAATCTGGGCTCAGCCAGTGTCTAGACATGGCTGCCAAGTTTCTATCAGCTTTGCCACAATGAACATGCACACAGACAGCCATTTCTTAGTAACAGAATACAAAACGAAACAGGAAGGTAACTAGCTGTTAAAGCTTGGGTTTCATTTCTGGGTAAATCAGTAGTCATCTCACAGAGGCACTCTTTCTGTGTATAATCTCAAAGCAGCTCAAACAAATGAGATGAAATAAGAGAAGGTGTGTTAGCGGCTGCTCTTAAATTTTCCCATGATATTGGGAATTGTCTTAGTTTGGGTTTTAGGATCTTTAAAGTAGCCGTTGCCATGTTCAACTTTAGGTAACCCCATAAACCCGGAACTAGCTAATGTGATTCATCTGGGAATCAGTTATGGCAACGACCTGTGTCCAAATGTTGGTTTTACAGTCATACCTATTCCAAGAACTGTGTTCTCTGAAAGGATGGCAAGCCATGGTCTCCTCAACCCTGAGTCACTGCTCCTTACCTTCATAAAACTGATGATCTAGCCTGATTTTGAAGTGAGCATGTCTTTTAGGCTGTGGGCCAATTTTTAACCTTCAGGGTGGGAGTTCGTGTGGGAGTGGGGGGAACAGGGAAAGGTCTGCTCATACAGATGAGTACAAAGTGAATCAGCCATTAGGAAGACCTTTTAAGGATGACTAGGTTATAAATGTTCCAAGGAATTAATTATGTAAGCTACCTTTATGATGGAAAGCCTGAGGTGTTTTTCATGAAGATGAAAGTGAATAAAAGTTCTAACAAAGCTGACATGGGTTCCCCTCTTCTTCTTCAAAGACTTTTTCACCTTTGGTCTCAACTCACCACACACAAAAAAAATATTGAGAATCTGCTATGTAAAAAGCTCCCTTAATCAGGGATTTTCTATAAAATGAAGAGGAAAGACTGTCTGCCCTCTCAGAGCTCACAGTCTAGTGGGTAGACAGACACAATCATAGGTAATTCCAAATCAGGGGAAACTGGGGTGGGTACAGAAATCATTGCCTCTTGGAATCTTTCTCGGCCTCCCAAGCGTGGGTTTATGACCCCTCACCTGAACACCTATAACATACTGTATTTGTGGCAAAGAGTGTCCATCAATATCAAGTCTCCCCTCCCTTCTTCTTAGTAACAGAACCCCAATTCTACTTGGGATAATGCTGTATATATACTAGAATAATACATTTCCCATCATCCTTTGCAGCTAGATGTGGCATGTGATTCATTTGTGGCTAATAGAATGGGAGTGTGAGTTTGGTGTGGGACTTCCAGGAAGCCTCTTAATTGTAGCTGACTGGGCTGGAAGTTTTTTTTTCACCGTTTCACATTCCTCCTTGAGACAGCCTAGAATGTAGATGTGCTGGCTATGTATCCAATAGCTATCTTGGACTATAAATTGACCCTAAGTATGGAAGTCATGTACTAAGGATAGCAGAGTGAAGCCTGGAACCCTGAGAACTTTGTGGACGTGCCATATCAGATCTGGATTATTCTACTACCAGAATTTTTCTTTATTTCCATGAGAGATAAATAAATTTAGATATTTTAAAAGCTATATTGACTTTTCTCTTAAATGCAAGCAAGCTTAATACATTTGGCATAAAACTTAGCATACTGCATATAATTGTTTATTTAGTTTTCTGCTTCTCCACATTTACAGACTTTAATCTCTTTAATGAAATAGCCTTAGTGTATTTAGTCTTCTTGGTAAAGATTTATGGATTTAGTTGAAAGGCTGAATAAATTGAAAGTCTTATTCAATTGGATTGACTAAACTTTATAAATGGAAAGATTTATTGAAAATGGAAATGGGATGTGAGCATACGACAGGAGTCGAACATGACTTCAACTGAAAGGGTGATTCTGGGCAGGTTTCGGGGAGAAGATTCAGAGTTTGGTCATGAACATACTAAGTTTCAGCTGGACATATGCATATGCGAGTTGTCAACAAATAATGGAAATTAAACCCATAAAACTAGATGAGATCTTTCAGGAATCAATGCAGAGTGACAGAAGCAACCATAAGATTAAGCCTAACACATTTTAATGGGGGGCAGAGCAGGCCTTATTACCAAAATGTGCTCCTGTGTGGCATGTGGATCACTTTGAGCTGAAGGCAGTTGAGGCCGGGGCCCAAAATAAATGTTTACCTTTCTCTTAAGTAATGTATAGTAAGGATCTTGCTCATAAGAAGAGTTATCACCAGAAACAAAAACAAGAGTTTTCATGATCTATCTATAGGGTGGGGCAAACATCTAATTACTGGACATCTGTTCCTCTTATAAGCCTGTGAATGACCTTCCTCTTCTCTGAAGCCCCAGGGCACCTTTCTTTATCTTTAGCTCAGAATGTCATATATACCTCACTTTCCCTTTTTGTCTCCGACTCTCTCATGTGGGGTTCCCATACATACAGATGTAATTAAATTTGGTTCTTTTCTTTTGTTAGTCTAATCAGTCTCATGTTGATTTAATGATTAGATCAGATAAAAGAAGCTAGGAGGGTCAAGTTTTTTCCACTCCCATCTCCCACACATTCAGTGTCTAGAGATCTACAAGATAAAGATGATAAAAAAAAAGGAACTAAGAATAGACATTGAGGTAAGAGGAAAACCAAGAGAGTGCTTTTCTGGAAAGCTACACTAAGAAAATATTTCAAGGAAGAGAGACCGATTACTGTTGTCAAAGGCTACTGATAGATCAAATAAGCTAAGAACATATCATTGAAAATTCGACTTGGTGCTATGTAAGTCACTGGATTCTTCTGTGGCACGGCCAGGGCTTTATTGTCTGATTAGAATGATTTTGAGAAAGAGTAGAATAAAGGGAATCAGAGACTACATTTTTCAAGGAATTTCATGCTGTAAAGTCACAGTGAAATGGTACGGAGGAGATTGCAGTGTCCTAGGAGAGTGTGTTGCTGTTGTTACTTGTTTGTTTAGGTGGGAGAAATTACTGCATGCTTCCAGGTAGAGGCAATAACTACTAACTCATGAGAGAGGGCGAAGTTAATAAAGCATGTCTCTGAGTAGTCCTTTTGCTTTTACTAATTGCCCCGTATATTTGATTCTCTTATAAAGGGATTTATATAATCATTGTCAGCTTTCTATCTATGCCTTTTCTTCTCTGCAATTACACTGTTAATTCCTTGTAGGCGGGGTTCAGGATTGAAATTTAAGCTTGGCTGTCAAAAGTTGATCGACTGTTTAGCATCATAAAGTATTAATGACTTTCTAGCTCCCAGGGGTTTTGAAAAGATCTGAAGCTTGGAGAGGCGCTGCCTTATTCTTTAACACAAAGGGATGATGGCTCTCCAATGATGGGATTTCAGACACCTGTAGCAAGTGTTTAGGCGAATGAAACAAGAATTCTCCCTGTTTTTGCCATACATTTTCCCCTAAAACAGCAACCTTCCTGTCACTCATGGAGTAATATGTGGAGTAATTCATTACTGCTATGTCTTCCATGTGAGGTCCCAAATGTTGAATCTTACCCTTGCTACCCATGACCAATTAATAAGCAAACATGCAGCAGATGGACACTTCCACAGTAGATTTTCCGATCCTACCTGCATATTCAGAAAGCAGTGGCTGTGCCTCTATTCCTGTTGTAATTTTCTTCCTAAACAAAGGCCTTTTCACGCAGTATCTTGAGGAACAGAGCTGTCTCGCTGACTTGCAATTCGAGAGGTAGGCATGGGGCAGTCAGAAATTCCTCTGGCTTACCTGTGACTAACAGGGAGTGGTAGTAATTACAACAAGGCTCTCTTCCATTTTCTTTGACAATCATTTCCTTACAAGGTCTCCATTATTTGATGACTGAGTCACTAAACTAGAAATGATCAAAGTAGGGCCATGATCTCGTCACTTCTCTTTTAGGTCTGTTTCCTTCTTATCCACATCCCACCTGACAAAAGATGATTGATGGGTCATCTTGAAACAGTCTTCTTTGCAACTTGTTAGGGAAAACAGCAAAAAGATTGCTAAGGCGAAGAGGGCAAATGAATTGACTAAAGGCAAAGTCTGAGATATTTGTGAAAATCTATACATTTCATTTCTGCTTTAAACATGAAATGATGTTTTCCCAGGCTAATTACTCTGTGTAGGATAGTGAGTCATCTACTGTGAAGCTGCCTCAGACATCATTGTCTTTTCCAAGGTTTATTTCACAAACATTTCTTGAGGACTCACTTTTAAGAGTTTATGGATGAATGAATAAATATTTGCATTCCTTTTCCCACTGTAATTGCCTTAGTGGAAGTGCTAATAACTGCTCCTGTGAATGACCGTAATAATTACTCCACCGAATGTCCTTCTAATCCATTGGCACGCACAGTTTTGCTGGCACACTTTTCAAAAAAATTTTGGTAAAATGATTTACCCACTCAAAAATTTCTAAACTGATATCTAAGCATTGGCTATGGTGAAACATGCTTCAATGAACGTGGTGGTTTAGATATCTCTCAAGATACTGATTTCAATGTCTTTGGCTATTTATCTAGGAGTGGAATTGCTAGATCATATGGTAGTTCCATTTTTAAATTTGCGAGGGACCTTCATATTGTTCCCCTGAATGACTGTGTATTTTGCTTTCCCACCAACAATGTGTAAGGGTTCCCATTTCTCCACATCCTTACCGTTTGTTATCTCTTTTCCTTTTGATAATAGCCATCCTAACAGATGTGAGGTGGTATCTCATAGTGGTTTTCATTTGCCTTTCTCTCATGATTAGTGATGTTGAGCATTTTTTCATATACTTATTGGCTGTTTGTATGTCTTCTTTGGAAAAATGAAGGTCCTTAGATCATTTTTAAATTAGATTATTTGTTTCTTTTGCTAATGAAGTTGTACAAGTTCTTATTTGGGATATTAATCCCTTATGAAATACATGCTTTTCTCCTAAAAGGTGTACTGCATACAGGGTAAATTATTTCACCTACTAAAAAAAGAAAACTCAGGCCACTGAAAATTATGTAGGACATTAGGAGTAAAGGGAATTGTTGCTCCTCAGTCATTGAAAATGATCAAAAACAATTTATGGGGGAAAAACATACATTTTACTTCTTCTGCTTGACAGTTAGTAATTGAGTTTGCACACATGGGCATACATAGACACACACACAAACTTAATTTAAATGGGATATTTTGCAATATATAGCAATCTTTTCCAAACCTTTCAAAATTTAACCACCTAATTAAACAGGTCCTCAAAGCATCCTGACTTGTATCTGTCACTTTTACAGTAAGCATGTTTTGGGCAAAAAAAAATGTAAGATATATTTTATTTTATTATTTTAGCACATTGGGGCTGGATGACAGAAAAAAAGTGCATATACATATTTAAAAAGACATGGATTGTAAAAGTTCTGAGTGAAAAAGGAAGTGGGATATTTGGGTCATGTAAAAATGGCATATAATAATCTACCTGGTGTTACATCCTATTCTGTTAAAGCTCCTCTTTGTCAATACTTAGCAAATAACTTCTTTTGTACTTTTTCTTTCTCTGGTGATGAAAGGTACCAGTAATTTCACCTTTGCATGTCATGTCAGAGTGTTATATATTTCCTGAGCCATCCAGAAAGGAAAGAAATCTGTCAAGCTTAGCAGCAATGAAATCAGTTAGAGTCATGCTATATGCCATATTTTATCAATTATAATACAGGTATGCATAACCTTTTAAAAATTTTTGTTAAAACAGAGCTAAAATATGGATAGATACATATAAACTTTATGATAAAGTTGTGCTTTTTGACAAGACTATCTCTGGACAGATGTCTATATCATAAGAATAAATAAAATCTGAAAAGTGGGTCAAGGATTGTCTTGACAGGTTGAATAGTTGTGATGAGGAATATTTTCTTGGAAAACAGTACACTTTGTAATGTGGGGAAAAAATGAGAGAGGGATATTAATTTTCAGGAGACAGTAATCATCATAAGAATTCATCTCAGCCCGATGGCCTGCTTGCTTAATTAATTTAACACATGTCACTAGGATTCTGTCCTCCTGCCTTTCTTGAATGGACTATTGTCTTGGTTAGCTACTTTTATTTTGTATTTTTTATAAATTTTGGGGGGGAATAGCCATGGTCATTGGCTACACATTACTTCCATGCCACAATGGCGTAGTGACTCTCCTAGGGAGAATGCAGCTCACAATGGCCCATGCAGGGGTTGAACCATCAACACTGGTGTTATCAGCTTTAACCACCTGAGCTAATCAGTCACCTTCGTGGTTAATTACTTTTAAAGCACACTGCTTCCTTCTTTCTACCACCATCATAGTGGCAAAGTGATGATAGACATTTCTTTTTCACAGTTGGAAAGTAGCTACCTCTAATTCTAAAAGCTAGTGAATTTAAACTTATTAGCATGGCTTGAAACCTTCTTATCCTTAAAGCAATACCTGTTACCAGGATGATACTGGAAACCCCAGGAGGTAAGGGAGAGACTGAGAAAACAACCTTTAAAATCAGAGTCTAGTAGAACATAAAAATAAGTAAATAAGTAAGTAAATAAATAAATAAACAAACAAACAAACAAATAAATACATAAGAGCCTGTGGTGAATGAATGTTGAATGGAATGAAGGTATACAGGATGTGAGTATTTCTTTTGAGTTATTGCTGATAATTCTCAGAATAACCTAATAAAATCATTTTATTATTTTTGTTTTATTATAACTGTCATAGAGTAGTCAAGAAACTTGATTGAAATTCTGGTCTCACTGACGCTATGGCTTTTTCCTTTTCCCACCGTGCCATCTACTCCTGAGCGGAAACCCTGAGTATTGATTGATTTTAATATAGATGCTGATTTGAAGAAGATAGAAAATAGAATCACTTCTTAGTCCCCTTTTTATCCTTTTAGACCTTGGTCACTCTAGTTCTTGCTGAACCTTCTCTGCATATCATCTTACTCTTTAATTTTCCTGATGTGACTTTTACTGCTCTAGCACAAGCATATGGTCTATATTAAGTATCAGATTTCATTATAGTCACCGAGTTCAAGCTTGCAGGCTCCTGGATTACTGGCCAAAGTGATCAAATGATTAAGGACAATATTCACTGGCTACTTGGTATATATCCAACACCATTCTAAGCCCTTTGCATGTATTGTTGCATTGAATCCATTAAAAAAAAGAAAAGAAAAAAGGAAGTGTGACATTATTAGCCTCACTTTACAGTTGAGGAAAAAGAGGGTGGCTAAGTAACTTGCGTGAAGTTGCAGTCTTATTAAGTAGAGGGACCAGAGTTTGAATGCAGGCAGCCTGGCATCAGAGCAAACGCAAGACAACATTGCTTTTCAGTAAGACCTAAAAGGCCACAAAGTGGGGGACTAGGTTGCAAAAGCTGAAGGCGGTGTGCCAGAAATGTATTTACAAATGGAGACAAGAATCTGCCCTCAACTGATAGGGTAGTCTCTGAAGAAAGGAAAGAAAGAAAAAGATCCGTGTGGACATGAGATAAAAAACCAAACAATCAAAAAAAAAAAAAAAACATCTGGAGAGCCAGAGGGAATAAACCAGCAGAAAACAAAGTGTTTCTAGGATTGGGGAGGTATTAAGTAAGCCATCAGATAAACATGGGAAGTCAGGCTGGAAAGTCAGGAGGGCTAGCTTGAGAGGAAAGGCAACAGCTTGTTGCCATAGTTTCACAGGGCCAATAGGATATATCTAACATCTTCTCAGTGAGCAGGGAATTTGTGGTGTTTAGTGTCTGAGATGTTTAGGTTCAATCTGAGTGAAATATCTCTTTCCAGCATTGACATTTACAAACCTAAACTTCATTCAGTATGAAAAACACAAGCATTTATGTATTTGCTACCCTTGGCAGTCCTCATAACGTTACCTTCCTCCTTTAAGTTGTGAGCTTCCTAAACTGCGCCTGTCTCAACAGCTCCCACTAAGATTTGGAACTTGTTGCATCGATTACTTTATTTCAAAGGTCTCTCTAAGCATCTGTTGGATAAAGGAGGACTGTAGAAATCTCCAACAACAAAACTGGAGCTAATAATCAGAGGCCATAAAGCTACAAAACGTATGTTCATGTCCTTCCAAACATCGAACTCCTAAATGCTGTACTGTGTATAGGACAAAAAAAATTCACCTCCTAAAAGGAGAAAGTTTAGGCCACTGAAAATTATGCAGGACATCAGCACAAAAGGGAATCACTGCTCCTCACTCGCTGGAAGGATCAAAAACCATTTCTGGAGGGAAAAACATACATTTCACTTCTTCTGTTTGACATTTAATAATTGAGTTTGCATATACATGGGCACACTCATGCACATAATGCTTAAACTTAGTTTATAACAACCTATTTCGTAGGACACAGCAGGATCAAGTCCTTCCAAAACTCAGCTGAGTTGGAAAGTACATTTATAAATTTTCAGAGAGTTGTCTTAAATAATATTACTAGGGCCATCAGTGTTACTTGAGACTCTATAGAATATGACCCTAGATAGGCAATTAACTTTGCATTAAGATTTCAACTGACACAAGCATTGCCTGTGAATACCATCTCTCAATTTGTAAATCACCAGAGCATGGTGACAATCTGACCTGACTACAACTATGTCCGAATGAAGTACTTTTCCTTTTGTACAATAAGGAATCTGCTAGTATGAGAATTTCTTTTTCCTACTTTTGGTTTATTTCAAAAAACATTTATTAATTTTCCCTCCAGTTAAAGTGATTCCAGAGTTTGCCTTTTCTTTTTCTCTTTTGAGGAGGAAGGGGTAACTTTTCAGGCAGTTTCCTTAGTCATTCTAGGCAGCTGGCCAGTGAAATATAGACTAAACAACACAGAGGATATTAATTTTACTTCACTATACATGCACATAGCTAGTGATGCATGAAGTCTTCATTCCAGAACTGACAATAAAAGAGTTGTGCAATTGTCTAGAGTCCAACGTCACTAGCTTTTTTTTCTGAGGGAGTTGGAAGGAGATAAGAGAACAGGCCTTGGGGAATAATTGTAAAATGGCTAAATAGTGATGGCAGAGCCAAACCCATACCTACATCAGTGGGGTGCAGAGAATTAATCTCTGAATATATTTAATGCTGAATTTGAGAAAAGAAACATTAAAATGAATCTGAAAGAAAAATAAATCTATATTTCACAGATATACTTAGTGTTTCTTAGCAGTAAAAGAGGCTAGGTAAACAGGGAAGATTAAAAAAAAATCAAACTTTTTATTGATGTATAACATGCATCCGGAACAATTTAGAAATCATAGGTCTAGAGCTTGGCAAATGCTGAAATTTGAACACACCATGAAAGCAACTCCCATGTCAAGAAACAGAACATCACCTACCTTCTAGAAGTCATGCCCATGCTCCCAGGTAGTAAGTAACCTCCCCCAGGTGAACCATATTCTGACCTCTGCCATTAGATTAGTTTTGTTCAGGAACATTACATAAATAGACAATAAAGTGTGCAATCTTTTGTGGTTGGCTTTTTCTTAAGTCAACATTTTACTTGTTATTTAAGTGTGGTTGTAGTACACTCATTTTCCTAGCTGTGTAATATTTTCAGTGCGTGAATATACTTCAATTTATTCATTCTATTAACCACTGAGTACATTTGGATAGCAAATACTATACTGCTTGCATATCACTAAGTTTGATTGGCTAAGTATTTTCTTTAGGGCTTTTATATATCAATATTCATGCGAGAGCTTGGTCTGTAATTTTTGTTTCTTCTAATCATCTTGCTAGATTTTGATCTAAGGTTATTCTGGCTTCATGCAAGTTGACAGGAAGTGTGATCTCTGTTTCGGTGATCAGGAAGATTTTGTGTAAAATCAGTATTATTTCTTCCTTCCTTATTTTTTTTGGAAAAATTAGCTAGCAAATCCTGGAATGCCTTTTACTTATTAAACCCAACAGGTTATGGGAATTTTTATTTCGTTGTTGAGAGGTGTTTGAAAGGTTTTTACCTTTCTTTTCTCCTGACCCCATAACTTCCAAACCTGACTGTGTCTTCAAAAGGAGACTGGCTCTGTATTTGATGTCCTTTAATTCTACAGTCCTGGCGCTTCCGTTATGTGGAACTCCTCAAAGCTGTCCTGGTTCCTCTGTGTCCCAGTAGAGCCTTTCCGAGGAAAAGCTCAGGTTTCTAGCCTGTAGTGCATTCCAAGATCAGCAGTGCTTCTAGGGGAGAGCAAGAGGTGACCAGCTCACCTCTAAGAGGTTTCCTTCCCGCTGGGTATCTCTACAAAATATAGAAAATAGCAACAAATATAGGTTACATACATCTTTGAGAAGATCAACAAAATTAATAAGCTTTCAGCCAGGATAACCAGAAAAAGAGAGGTCACAAATTACTAATGTCAGAAATGAAAGAGGGGATATCACTAAAGAGCCTATGGACATTAAAGAATAGTAAAGGCTGGGGCAACAGGTTAGTTCAGTTGGTTAGAGCGCAGTGCTCATAACACCAAGGTTGCCGGTTCGATCCCCACATGGGCCACTGAGTTGCGCCCTCCACAACTGGATTGAAACAACTATTTATAGCTGATGGGTCCTAGAAAAATGCCTTTCACAACTAGATTGAAACAGCTACTTGACTTGCAGCTGATGGGACCTGGAAAAACACACCATTCTGCAATAAAATTAAAAATAAAAAGAATAGTAAAGGCATACTATGAATAGCTCTGTCCACTTGAAGCTTTCCCACTAAGATCAGGTACAAGACAAGGATAGCCCCTTCCACCAGTCCTTTGAAAAAGAATTCAACTGGAAGTTCTAGCTAATGCCATAAGACATGAAAAGAAAATGGACACAGACTGAAAAAAAGATATACAAAATCTTTGTTTGCAGATGGTGTTATCATCTATGTAGAAAAGTCAAAGAATCAACAACAAAAAAAACTCCTGAAACAAATAAGCAATTATAGCAAGGTTGAAGGATTCAAGGTTAATATACGAAGTCAATCTCTTTCACATATACCAGTAATGAGCAAGTGAAATTTGAAATTAAAAATATAATACCATTTACATTAGTCCCACAAAAATAAAATACTTAGGTATTTCCCATAAGGTATATTTCCATAACATGTACATTAACTATATGAAAAAAACTACAAAACTTTAATGAATGAAATCAAATAAGGTCCAAATAAATGGAGAGGTATTCTATGTTAATTGATAGGAAGACTTAATATGTCAAGATTTCAGTTTTTCCCAACCTGATAGATTCAATGCTATCCCAATCAAGATCCCAGCAAGTTATTTTGTGGATATCAACAAATTAACTCTACAGCTTATGTGGACAGTTTAAAGACTCAGATTTGCCAACACAACATTGAAGGATCAAAGTTGGAGGACTGGGACCTAGCGAGTGGCTCAGTTGGTTAAGAGCTCACTCAAGAGTGCGAGCTCTGAGCAACAGCGGTCCGATGCCCAGCCCGAGTTGAGCTGCTGCTGAGTTGCCAACAGGTGGCAGGATGACTCAGCTAAAAAAAAAAAAAAAAAAAAAAAAAAAAAAAAACTTCGGGGACTGACACTACCTGACCTCAAGACCTCAAGACTTACAATAAAGCTATAGTAATTAAGTCAGTATTGAGTATTGGTATTGGAGAAAGAATAGATAAATGGATCAGTAGAACAGAATAGAAAACCCAGAAATAGACCTAGATAAATATAATCAACTGATCTTTGACAAAGGAGCAAAGGCAATATGACGGAGCAAACATATTCTTTTCAACAAATGTCAATGCAACAGAGACTTTACACTGTTCTCAAAAATTGACTCAAAATGAATCCTAGACCTAATACAAAATGCAAAACTATAAAACTCCTAGAAGATAATATAGGTAAAAATGTAGATGACCTTTGGTGTGGTGAAGAATTTTTAGATACCTCACCAGAGGCAAAATTCATGAAAGGAGGAATTGAAAGCTGGACTTCATTAAAATTAAAAACTTCTGTTCTGTGAAGGATAATGTCAATAGAATCATAAGACAAGCCTCAGACTGGGAGAAAATATTTGCAAAAGATACATCTGATAAAAGTCTGTTACCCAAAATGTACAGATCTCTTAAAACTCAACAGCAAGGGAAAAAACAAAACAAAACAAAACAAAAACCTCTATTAAAAACGAGCCAAAGAACTTAATAGACAACTCACCCAAAGAAAATATACATATGGTAAATAAGCAAATAATATGTTATTTTATGCTTCACATACTATGTCATCAGGGAAATTCAAATTAAAACAACAATGAATTACTACTAGACACTTATTAAAATGGCCAAAATCCAGAACACTGAGAACACCAAATGCTGGTGAAGATGTGGAGCAAACGAAGCTGTCATTCATTTCTTGCAAAATGCAAAATGGTACAGCCACTTTGGAAGACGGTTTGGCAGTTTCTTAATAAACTAAACACACTTTTACCATATGATCCAGCAATCATGCTCCTTGGTATTTACCTGAAGAAGTTAAAAACTATGTCCACACAAATGTTTATAGTAGTTTTATTCATAATTGCCCAAACCTGGAAGCGACCATGATGCCCTTCACTAGGTGAATGGATAAACTGTGGTCCATCTACATGATGGAATACTATTCAGCACTAAAAAGAAATGAGCAATCAAGAGATGAAAACAAATGGGTGAAACTTCAATGCATATTACTAAGTGAAAAAAAAGCCAAACTGTAAATGCTACATACTGTATGATTCCAGCTATACGACATTGTGGAAAAAAGCCAAATTATGAAGACAATAAAATGATCAGCAGTTGGCAGGGATTGGGGGCATGGGGGGTGAAAAGGACGAGTACAGAGAATTCTTAAGACAGTGAAACTACTCTGTATAATATTATAATGGTATTTTTAATAAGTTAAAAATACATCTCTTTGCTAACATCATCTTTTTCTTATTTGTGAACTTAAAATCAAATGACAGCAAACTTTATATGTGAGTGTTCTTCTAGAAGAGTCTTTCTATTTAAAGTCTAGTCAACTTACAACATAGCAGGTGTGTTGTGGGTGTGCCTAATGAAATGTTTTATTACCAATCTAATTTTGGCACCATTTTACAATGAACTGGTAGCCAATGTGTGAGTTTCCTCTTTTGAATGTGCTTTTAAAATCTTAATTGGGAAGAGACTCTTCTAACTGGTGAGCAGAGACGTCTGCAGCAGCATCTTCTGATACGTGCAGGGAACTACGTTGCTCACCATACATGTGGAAAATGCCAATTGGAGAGTACACGCATATTGAAGAGAGCTGTTGCTAATAGAAAAGGAAAAATAATTTTGATGTCAAAATACCTTTGTTAGTGTTATTGTCTTAACTTGCCATATTTTTGTTCAAATTTGGCATGAATTAAATAGACGAGTGCAGTAAACTTTCTGTGCCTTCACTTCCTCATTGGTGAAGGATTATATGAGATGAAATAAATTCTCGTCTAGTGAAGAAGCAGTCAAGAATACAGACTTCACCGACAGAACAGCTGCTTGACCACTACCAGCTGTGTGACCTTGGGCCAATTACTTGCCCTTTCTGTACTCAAGTGTCCTCATCTGTAAAAGAGGGATAATAATAGGACATATTTCATATGGGTGTTGGAAGATTAAACAAGTTAATATTTACAGAATGCTCAGAATAGTACCTGAGAAATAGTAAGTGCTGTATAAGTGTTTGCTAAATATGTAAAATTAAAAATGGGGGAAAGGAAATAACTTGGTCTCAATAAAAGCTTGTTCCTTTCTCTTTTCTTTCCAAATGTTAAAAAAAAAAAGCTTTAAATAATCTCCTTTAGATGAAATATACGATGGAGGTCAGTGACAAACAACACATCTTTTTAACATAGTTTTTCACATTTTTTTTCTTTCAAATCTCTTCTGGGTGTATGAATATATACAAATGTTCATTCATGTATGTAGGATTATGAATGTATGTACATATCAATTTTTATATACATAAATAGAAATGTGTATCCAAGGACCTCTGATTGCAAACTTTGTTAGTATATAACTCCTGTGATGACATTAGTTTCAGATCGGCTGGTCAGTCAATACATGCTGATCTGAGCCTCATTTTTTTCCTGTTCGTTTACAGAACAGGATTGGAGGCAAAAAGAAGCAAGAGTGTTCTGATCTAATTCTGATGTATCTTGCTTTCCAAACAGGAATAGTGTTTATGGTAGAGTATTTGGCAAGTGAGAAGTAGATTTTTTTGAAGGCCTGCTTTTGAGGTCAAATTTGCTCAGGGTGGGGCCCTGCTCTTGGCTTAGAAGCCACAGTTACCACTGGCCCCTTAGCTGGGATACACAAATGGCCAATTATGCTGTGACCAGTTGCTGGACTGTTAACGGTATGCAAAAACAGAAACGTCTCAGCCAACAGCCTTTAAAATGCTGGGGGATTGTAGGTGTCAAATGATCTCTGTCACGTGGGAACCATGTTATCACAACGCAAATCTTCCCTAACTCTTCAATCGGAGGCAGTGCTGTGACTATTTAATGTGGCAATAACTAGGATGATTCTGTATAATGAGAATGAACCATCCTGGAAAGAGAAAAAAAAAGTCATAGGTATTTTGATTGACTATTTAGGCACCCCCATACTGGTAGGTAGCCATGCGAGTCTAGAGCTTTCCCAAAGACATTGTCTCCGGTTTTCATCTTAGTCCTCAGGCTCTGCCTGACAAGATTTGAGCGTTGATGGTAACGCTTTTATTTTGGTGCTTTCAGTGATGCCTGATGGGGGTGGAGGGAGGCTGTGTGGTAGAGCCTGAAAAAGAAGCGTGCAATATACTAAACTTCCTTCATCTTAAAACCCCAATCCACATTTAAGCTTTCTGAAATCAGGATGGGCAATGCAATCACTACTACATTAAATGTTCTGTGTGTGTGTTCTGAAAAGAGCTAGCTATTAGCTTATACCCTCTTCTCTCCAATTTCCCTTCTCCAGGCCTAGGAGTTCCTCCCTAAATTGCCACCGGAAACTGTTTAAATCAATGGGGAGGTGATTACAAAACATCACCCACCTGCTGAGTGTAAAGAGTTTTATAGCAGGGCTGAGCCTACCCCTTTGCCATTCATTTTATTTCTTCTTTCCCTCAATCCCACCCTCTGTGGGAAGGGAACTTTACATCCTTATTTCCTTCCTCCAAAGCATGCCGATAATGTTGTTATGAGGTCTTCTGGTTGCCTTTTCATTTCTCTTGGAAGACGTGTTCAAACACTCAAAATCGACTCCAATTATTTACTTGATGGTCCATTTGCAGGCTCCCCAAATCCTTCCAAAGTTCTAGAGCTCTTTATTTTCAGTAAGCACTGATAATCCTCCTCCCCCCGCGCCCCCCTCCTCATTTTAGGAAATACAAATTATAGAGGAACAATTAGGCCAATGGCTATATTTATTTATTATTCTACAAGGATCTGTTAAGAACCCAGTGCTTCCTAAGCACACCACCACTTAACTCTAAGGTTAAGATGAAGTGCTCGTCTGTTTGCATAGTGGATATCTTGGCGATTAACTCCTTTTATTTGTCTCACTTGTTGCAAGAAATTTTATAGCATGGAGGGACTTCTTAATCGTATTTCTGTTCAGAGGTCCCTTACTTGTATATAGCCTCTTTATGTATTTTTATTTTTTTGAAATTTTATTTTTAATAAAAATTGTGTATATTTCAGGTACATTATGATGATTTGATTGACATCTACCTAGTAAAGTGATTACCTCAGTCAAGGAAATTAACATGTCATCTCCTCCCATAGTTACCGTTTTTTTTTTGTTTTGTGATAAGAGCACCTGATAGCTACTCTTAGCAAACTTCAAAAATTCAGAACAGTGTTATTAACTATAGCCATCACGCTGTACATGAGGTCTCCAGACTTACTCATCCTGCATAACTTTGTGCCCATTGGCCAGTAACTCCATCTCTAGTAACCACTGTTCTACTCTGCTTCTATATAGTTGACTTTTTTAGATTCTACATATTAATGAGACAAAGTTTTAGGGTTTTCCATTCCTGTCTGTGTCCCCATACCTGTACTTTCTATAGTATGAAGAGAAGAATAATTCTGTGAGCATACAAAAGATTCAGCCATTTCACTTGTTATTATAAAAACCTGGGCATAGGTGATGGTCAGTAAAAGACTAAAATAGAACGGACCAAAATAAAACTCAGAGCCTGGGCATAGTCCTGTTTCTTAACTCTGTGGGGCTTAGCACAGGGTGTAAGGCCTGCTGTGAGGGCTGTGACTCTAATTACTTTCTCAGCTATCTTCCCGGGCTTAGGCTTTAGTGCTAAGATAAGAGCTTTAACGATTTTTTTTTTTTACTTTTCAGAAAGGGCAATTTAGGGCTGCAATGAGGATGGCCTTGCAAATCAGGAAAAAGGAGGCTTAGGAAGACTAATGTCAAATAAGCCCATAATAATAAAACCAGTGGAAATGAAAACACTGTTATCAGTGAGCACACGGAGAGGGCTCCTCTTACCACAGCTGTGGTGATTTTGTGTTCATGAGCGATGAGTCTGCAGACCGTGATCAAGATTGAGCACTGAATCCAGAGACTGTGGCACCAAATTTTGGTATGCTTTAGGGTTTGTTTATTTATTTATGTTGTGGCTTTAATTTGCAAGCCCACTGATATAGCAGACTGTTGAATCAGAGAGGCCCCAGTTCACATCCTGTGTGCTGAATTATCTGACTCTTAAATCACGGTTGGCTTTAGTTTTCTCTCTTGTTCTAATGTTGCTGTGAGATTTCAATATGCCTACACAATATGCCTAGTACGAAAGAACACATTCCCTCCCTCTTTTCCTAACTTATGGCCTTCTTAAGAAGTTACTTTCTACTTACAAACTAAAGCAGTTTCTAAAGAACTGAAGGACTATCCTTTAGTCATTGATCATGACCTTTAGAAAACACAAGACTCATTCAATAGCTAATGATAGAGAAGGAATTAGTGGCATGGATTTTTTTGAACTGGGTAAGTGGCAAATTAAAATTTAGGAATGTCCCAAATGATGGCACTATAAACTGTAGAGAGGTTACAAAAAAAAAAAAAATAGGTTCCAACAGGTGTATGCATCTTTTGGGACTCTTGGTTATTTATTTGTGAGGAAGACGTTAGGATATTTTTCTCATGTGTTGAAGCAGAGTCTAGCGGAAACCTCCAAGGCTTGATGGGTCAAGTTCCACTAGTGGACTGGGCTGATGGTTCTTTTGTTGGTTTACAACTACTTCAACACTGCCTCCTGGTGGTGGGGAGAAGAATATTTTACAAACACATTAAAAGGTGTAGGAGGAATTGGTTTAATTAAGGGGCAGTAATAAAGGTGCAAAGAAGAGCTAAATTCTGAGAACCAAAATGGGAACAGTATCAAATCAAGTTAAAATATGTTTCCTACTCTGAAGAGGAAGCTGTGTTAGCCTCACTTTGGGTTGATTTTGAGAATCCTTTTATAAAATATGAACAATGGGCGTTCCCTTGGCAGATGATAGATTGAATGAGGAATAGTCACAGATTGGTGGAATGAGGGAAATGGGGATTATTTCATTTTAAGTGTTTTTGGAAGGAACACTGTTTTTCCCTGTAGTCATTATGGTAAACTGGTGAACACCCACGGAATTCAGTCAAAGGCTAATATACATCAGAGTTGGAAAAGATAGTAAGGGTCCTTCACAGTCCAGCTCCCTTATTGTATTAAATGACTAGCCCCAAAATCACACAGGCAATTAGTGGCAGATCTTAAGGCCTGGAATTGTCATTATTCATTGAGCTCTTATGAAGTACCAGATATTGTGCTAGATAATAGGGGTATAGTGATTTTAAAAAAAAATTAAATATAGCTCCCACTCTAATGTATAAACAGATCTATTGTCTTCTACTGTGAGAAGACTGTAAAATGAATGATCTTCAAAACTGACATGTGATTGTTTGGAGATATCCTAAGGTTGGGTAGTGAAATTCCTGGAAATTTAGACGTCCTAGGACAGGCAGGGTTTTTCCCCTGTTTAATTTATAATTGTCAAGAGCAATGATGTCAAGCCCTTGTAGAAGGTTTAAAAAATGAAGTCTTGAACACTACAGTCATTATGGATGGATCTCATTTTCACATTACTCGTGTTTTGTCTATCGAAGTTTGGGTGTGTCGAGAATCTTTGGTCCCCACAGAGGAAAGTCAGGACTTACTGATTTTAGCCAACATGGAAGGAGTTTACCTGTCATTGCTAAAGCCATTACCCCATGCTACACTGTGACTGTCTAAGAATGACATTCATGAATTAGTTCACAACATACTTCATTATAATGATTAATGTGGTTAAATAATAGTAAATGGACTGTATCCTTTTTAATAGTGTAATGAACTTCCAATGTGTTTCAATAGAGGCCCCAATTACCTAAAAAAAAAAAGAAAATCACTGTTGATAGATTTTAGACTTTTGTGTTTATCGAAGCAGACAAAACCACTTTTTAAAAACGTGTCCCTCCTCTACCCGTCACTTTGCCAAAGTGAAACAATATGGCCCAAAGGAACTTCTCCTTTAGCTTCTTAGTTCTAAGTTAATTATTCTGGATGATGAAGGGGCAAGTGATTACAGAGTACTCTTTTATTGGCAATTTAAGGATTAATGGTTTTTATACATACATCATATGAATTAAAAACACACAGGTCTTTATTTCTTATTATATAAAATATCCTTGCTGAGTTGTTTTGAACAAATCTATCTTTGCTTTCACACATACTTAAAGAAGTAGTCCGTTGGCCCAAGTTTAAATGGATCAGTGGTACCTGTTTCTCACAGGGATGCTTTAAGAAGATAACCCAGGTAACCCAGGTAAAACAGTTAGCATAGCACTAGGCACCTATGTACCCCATTACTAGTAGACATTTCTTTTATTATCTGACAAAATAATTGGCAAGGACCTGATAACTGGGAATGAGCAGAAGCCCAAGTAGGCAGGTGGCTATCAGGGTATCACGTTGTAGATATCATGGACCTAGTCATAGGGAGACTGTGCCCAAGATGCGCACCTGTGTTTATGGCAGGGTGGGTGAGCTACAGAGCTACCGCACAATTATTGCGAAATCGCGATATGAGATGGAAATCTCAGTCACTGGAGACTCTGGGAACAAAGTAGGCTATTTCAGGGCATGGCTGATACACTCATGAGTGATTTTCAACTCTGGGAATTGGAATCTCAAATCGAGGCCAACTAGTTGGGAGTGATGCTTGCATTTACACATCTCTCCATTGGACATAGGGGCCAGTACACCTTCCCACGTCCTCATCAGGACTGCACGCCTCCCTGCCCGTCTCTTCATCAGGGCTCTGCCAGCAAGGCTGGAAGTAAGAAAGGCAGGGCCAGCAATTGGTTCAGCTCTCCTATGGTAGAGTTGAATTTGATTAAGAAAGAGAAACCTTATTATAGAGTCCAGCAAAATGGGTGTCTGTGCATTTAGGAAAACTGGTTATTGAACACTCCATGAAGGAAATGAGCCAAAAACAAAATTTAGAAATCTCTGTGTTCTAGGAACAAAGAAAAAAAATAGCAAGGATTTGGAGTCAAGATTTTCTGTTTGATTTTCCCCTCAATCTTGGACAAAGTACTTGCTCTCTGAGCTTTAATTTTTGCTCTGTAAAAACAGTGCATATTAAAAATACAGAGCTATTATGACAAATAAGAATATGAAGGTTAAAGCATGTTGGAGACGTTAAGTCCTATAAAATGCTTGTCATTATTTACTTCTTTTTCTTTTTTTCTTTTAGCTGAACCATCCTGCCATCTGTAGGCAGCGCAGCGTCAGCTCAGCTTGGGCTGGGAATCGAATCGGCGACCCTGTTGCTCAGAACTTGCACTCTTGAGCGAGCTGAGCTCTTAACCTGTCATTTATTTCTAATCCCCCTTCCTTACTGTGTGATCCTCCTCCCTCTTTCTGACCAAAGAACATGATTCTCCTACACTCAGAAGACAGTAGGTTAGACCAATGTCTTCTCCCCTCCTATGAGCCATGACAACAGGAGTCTTGGAATACCCACGGGCTTGTGCCCTTGCAGGGCCACAGGAGAGGCAGCTGCACAGGCAAATGGACACAGGCCTTGGCCCAGTGACAGTAACCTGGGAGCCAGAGAGCTCAGAGTCTGAACCCATTGGCTTTTGACCTCTCATTCCCTGCTCCCAGAAAATGAAGACAGCACCTGCCACAGAATGACTTCCCAAATTGGTTGGGAACCCCTAGAAGCTTTCTTTTTTATGGGAGATTCTTTTTTTTTTTCTTTTTTTTTTTGCCTGCGAATCCCATTAGGTTACCTGCCTTCTAATTTTATGGTTCATTTGTATATTTATTATTACAATATTCTTTCCATTTAGACACCAACTGGCTTCCTTTCTGTAGGCTCTATGAGGCCCCTTCTGCCATCCCAAATCTGTGGAAATGAGAAGAGGGAGGCTATCGTATTTCAGGGGCAGGGAGGGAAGGGCCGCTGTGAGTGATGCAATGATTTCCTAAGGGAAGGGAAACACACTTGTGTAATTTTTATATAGCAAACCCATCCAAAGTTGTAGAAACAAGAGGCGTTGCAGAGGAATTTGAGATTATTCTCTGATGAGAAGGGAACCATGACATCACAGAGGAGGGATCTGCACCAGTTCCATTGGCGTTTCATTGTAGTCAGAGCCTGTTGCCTAACTTTACTCTTAGGTGGGGTTAAACAGTTTGAAACTTACGTCCGTCTGCATGTCTTGCTGCTGACAGTTTGGCCAAAGATGGACCACAAGGTATAACCATCAAAATAAATTTATGGAGGATCATTATTCGTTTTAACGGTTGCTTTGGGATTCATATTTTTCCCCATTCTAATAGTGATTTTTATGACACTGAGCTAAAAACCTTTCACTCTGCCCTCACTCACAACATACTTTCCTTTCTTTCACAAATGAGGATCACAGAATCCATGTGGTTTTCCATACAGAGGAATAACTATGCCAAAGCAGTAACTGTCGAGATTGCACACACATCCTCACCTTCCTGCCCCTCTGCATGTGAGTACTTTTTGTTTCTGGCAGGAGTTTCTTAACATCCAAGTCTGAGGCAAAAAGTTGGAAATTGGTTTTACTTAGAGATGTCTTTTTTCCTACATTCAGGAAAATATTTTACTTTTCCTCCACCCAGATTGGGTGATGTTGAACCCTCAGCAAACAAGAGATTTATATGTTCCTCTAATCCAAACTCCTTATTTTTCAAGTGATAAATTAGTCACCAGAAATGAAATTATTGGATTACTATTATGATTAGTGTGAACCCAGTCTGGCTGGGTTCAGTTAGACAGAACCCAGTCTGATATACTTTCTACTTGGTTAATTTACTACCACCCTTCCCTAACTCCAGTAGTAATATTATGACTAATGAAGCCAAGGATTCTATTATCCATCATCTATCTATCTATCTAGCTAGCTAGCTAGCTAGCTAGCTAGCTAGCTATCCTTTATCTTTCTTTCTTTCTTTTCTTTTTTAAATTGGGGAATGGTGTGTTTTCCCAGGACCCATCAGCTCCAAGTTGAGTAGTTGTTTAAATCTAGTTGTGCAGGGCACAGCTCAGTGGTCCATGCGGGGATCGAACCGGCAACCTTGGTGTTGTGAGCACCGCGCTCTAACTACCTGAGCTAACCGACTGCCCCCTTTATCTTTATTGTTGTTATTATGTTGGCCTCTGGAGAATGCTAGGGTGTCAGATAGAAATAAGTAAAATAATAAGTTCATTTCTCCTTCCACTGTGGTATATGAAGTAGTGATGTGTAAATCTGTTGGTGAAACCATCACTAATTTCTGTGGAGTCAAAAGAATTTGACTTTTTATCACAAGAGTAATCAAGAAAATATTTCTCTTCAAAGTGAGGTCCAGTTTGCATTTTTAGGCCCTTCTTTCCTTTGGTTGGGCCATGTTTGGTTTGTCCTAAAGTAAGATCTCTCCTTTTGTGATGCTTTTTCTATATACACGTTAGGGGTGGCCCGCTCTCCTCAGGGGACATTTGGCCATGTTTGGAGACCTTTTTGGTTGTAGCAGATTGGGGGAGGGGTGATACTGGCATCTAGGGGATGGAGGCCAGGGTTGCTGCTCAACATCCAACAATACACAGAGCAGTTCCCACAACCAATCATTATTCAGTCTACAATGTCAACAGTGCTGAGTTTGAGAAGCCATGATCTGGACAACAGTCTTTCCTCTGTGCCTATGAGAGGTGTACCTGGTCCACACAGCACCAGCACAGGTGTGAAATGCAGTTGGCTTTTCATTACTCCTCCCAACAACCACCTCCACCAGGTACCTGAGTGAGCAGCAGATTTTACTGAAGGTTCAGGGCCATGAAGTCACAACTCCACATGGCAAGAAACCAAACACTTAACTTTGGAGTATCTTTCCTTAACAGTCTTTCAACTCTTTTGCTATGGAGTGTTTTCATTTACCATCTTTCTCCATAAACTTCAGACTCCTTCCTACTGGCTAAGCTTCTTTCTTTATGCAAGATTCCTCATTTTTCTCTTAGTCAGGGTCTCCTTTCCTGAGCTCCTTCTTGGAAATCTAATTCTTCTCACTTTTTAAAAAATCTTTTATGGAGAATAATTTTGCTCCCCACAAGTGTCTTTTATATTAGGATTTTCCAGAGAAACAGAACCAATAGATATAGATCTATCTATCTATCTATCTATCTATCTATCTATCTATCTACCTACCTATCTATCTAAATCTAGATAGAAAAATATATATCTATAGATGTCTATATAGATATAGACCTATCTAGCTGTCTGTCTATATATCTATTGAGAGAGACTGATTAATTAAAGAATTGGCTTATGCAATTATGAATGCTGCAAGTATTTCTGTGTTGTATTCTAGAGGCAGAATTCCTTTTCTGGGAAGCCTCAATCTTTGCATTGAGAGAGAGAGAGAGAGAGAGAGAGAGAGAGAGAGAGAGAGAGAGAGAGAGAGAGATTGAGATTTATTACAAGGAATTGGCTCACATGATTATGAAGATTGAGACGTCCCAAGATCTGTAGTCAACAAGCTATTGACCCTGGAGAGCTGATAATATACTTTCAGTCCAAGTCTGAAGGCTTGAGAAGCAGGAGTGCCAATCGTGTTAGTCCTAGTCCAAGTCTGAGTCTGAGTCTGAAAGCAGTGGAAAACCAATGTCCCAGCTTAAAGACAGGCAAAGGGTGGATTCTCTCCTATTCAGCCTTTTACTCTACTCAGGCCTTTTGTGGATTGGCTAGGCCCACCCACATTGGGGTGATCTGCTTTACTCAGTCTACAGATTCAAATGTTAATCTCATCCAGAAACACTCTCACAGCACACCCAGGATAATGTTTAAGCGAATATCTGAGCACACTGTGTGTGGCCCAGTCAAGTTGATAGATAAAATTAGCCGTCACACTATTCCATATCCAAAGACCCACTAATGTGCTTGGCTAATCAATGAGTTTATATTTTAGTTTCCAGGAAGAGTTATAAAGAATGACATTACTTTCCCCCTTCTTTCTGTCACTTCTAGCTCCATGAGGGGAAGAGAATGGTATCAGCATTTGTTCCCTGAATGTAGAATTATGCCACAGCCTTCAGGAGGCAATGGTGGCAAAATAAGTTTCCTTTTAGTAAAAATATTTATTTTGCTTATCTGTCAGTTACACTTATAACTTAGTTTGGTTGGGTCACTCCCTTTAACTTTGGGATCTTAAAGATAAAACTCTCAATTACATTTTGTGGCATAGTTCCAAAGACCATTATTTATCATCATCGTCATCAAATACAAATATTTGATATCAATGTGTTTTCCTAAAACGGCTCAGGACACTTTCATGTCCATGGTGAACCGGACAGTTGACATTATATTCTATTACTTTATAATTATCATATAATTCATAGTTAATAATATCATTCAATTCTAGTTGCAAATATTCAACTGATAGCCTGTTTCAGGCCTCCTGCTTCTGCCCCCAGGACCAGGAATCAGTCACAAAGAAAGAATCAAAAGACTGGTAGCACATTTAGCCCCATCTCAAATGTATAAATCAGCACCAAGCAAATCCAAGTCAAACTGAGAAAGCTTCCTTCTTTTTCCATCTATACTCTCACACTTTAGGTCAAGTTCTCATCACTTGGCCTGACTTATTATGATGGCCTCCTTCTTGGTCACCTTGACTACATATTTCCTCTCCTCCAGCCTTTCCTACTTACCTTTGATTCACCTTCCTAAAAGTTGACTATGGTCAAGTCATTATCCTTCTCAAATACCATTTGGGCTGACTAATGCCTCCTACATAAAAGGCCATGTCTTAACCTCACACAGAAAGCCCTCGTGCAGAAGTGGATCGTGGTTCTTATTATCATCTCTTAACTTGGCCTATGATAGGCACTCAATCAGTACTTGGTGACGGAAGGCATAAGCATAGAGCGCACATCAGGGGACAGTGCTTACTGGAAGATGAGCCTTAGATTCTTGGTTGATGTGGGGACAAACTAAAGAAAAGAGTTTCCACCCATCCATTCCATACCCTTTATCAACATTGGCAACGTTCCTTTTAATTATTTTCATTATAATCTGACTAATATTAGGCCTATCTACTGTCTTTGAATTTAGAAGAAGCCGTGCCATTTATGTAGAGTGGGCTTGAAGAACACGAGTACTCCACCATCTCCCCTAAGCAGTGTTTCTGTCCTTAGCACTCAACTTCTCGATTTTACTTATCTCACACCATTCACATGTTACGTCTACTCTTAAAAACAACTTAAAAAGTGTTGGAACAGTTGGCCCCTTTCAATTTGAAAATTGTATTTATTTATGCACTTGCTTATATTTATATCTTCCATAGGTAGTAAGATGCCAAGAAATTCCCTTTGAGCTACTAATGATAGCATCTACCCAACTCTATTCTCTGCTCCAGGAGGGTAGGTGTCTATTGCCTGGAGTTGCTTTGGTTGTCTCCTTCAGAAGGCAGGCTCCCTTGAGTGGATTTCTACAATACATCACTGCAGGTCACCTATCCCACCAATGTCAGTGTTTGTGTGTGTGGTAGTGAGTGAAGTGGGAATGGGGAACACAGTCTCCTGAAATCTTTGAGGATAGCCTCTTTTAGAAGGGTGGGCAAATAGATCACTATCCAGGTAAGTGTGAAAGAGGAAGGAATCAGATTGTCTAAACTTTGAGATTTTAAAGGGTGAGCTTCTTTGGAAGTAGCTATGAAACTCTGGGGAGGGAAAGGCAGTCATCATTTTAGGTCCATGGGATGGTAGATGTGGGATAAAGTTCTAAAGACTTAAATGTAAATATCCTAAGGACAGAGACCTTGTCCGGGTTGTTGATCATTATACCTTCAGAGCTAAACATAGTACATAGAACAAGGTAGGCACTCCACATCCAGCAGGCACATGATAAATATGTATGACATGAATAAATAAATGAGCAAGCATACCTGAGTTTGGCTGGCTCATTTGGAGGTGCTGTGAATTAGAACACAAAAAGCTGCAACCTTGCAAACACGTTTGGAATTGAATGAGTGGGATCTTTCTATAAAGATGACAATGGTCAGTTCAGGAATATGGGTCAGCAGGTGATTCTCTCTGTGTGATTATCCAACCAAATTTCAACGTCAGCTTCATTACTGAGAATCTGTAAATGCTGTGGGCTGGTGAGATTATATCTCTGATTCTGTTAGCGTGTACAAACCTGCTTAATCCCTTATTTAGACTCTACAAGTCCTTAGAGTTCTTTGGAAAATCCAAAGAAAGACTCAAGGTGAAGGTCTTGGACTTCTTCCTGCTAAACAAACAAATCCTGTGCTTTTATGTTATTACATAAACAATGAAAAGCACTATGACTGCATTTGGCTCTGAGTTTGTGGAGTATTCTGACTGATTGTACAAATATTAGATGAATAAATGAAGACAAGTTGGTAATAAGGTATAAATCACAAGCAATCAACAGGCAGTGCCATTGCTTTCCTAGAACTATTTGTCAACATTCTGAATCACTCCTTACTCAAGAAGAAATGTAGCACAGATTACACAAAACATCTGTATATACAGTAAACTGAAACACCTGTTATGGGTGATGGGATTGAAAACATGGTGAAATGGAAAGACTGGATGGGGCTTAGGCCACCTGGCCTCTAGACCTTACAGGTAGCTCTCCCATGTGCTGTTATGCCATACTGGGCAAGTCACTTTATTCTCCAAGATTCTCTCCTCTCTCCTCTGACAACTGATAATTGTTTCCTATCAAGGCTTATGATTATTTTATCCCCTAAATGGGACATTTTGTCAAAAAGCTTCTTTCCACTTGGCTCTAAAAGTAACTTTGTGTAGGCTGTGTTCTGGCAAGTGAGAAACTGAAAAGATAGGATTAGTGGTCATAAAACCAAAATGGTTTACAGGCTTTTCAAAAGTAGCATTGTTCATGGTCTTTTATTCATAGAGCAGAATCTAGTGATGAGCTCACCATTTCCATTACAAAGTGAATATGAATTTATTGATGTTTATAAGTTGATTGGAACGTTTTACATATAACAACTTTGCAAAAAAGATTTCCAGCAACTTTTAACACAAAAGTGACACTCTGCCATTAGGTAAGAATCCACAGGAGGAAAAATATAGAAAAACACCAGTGACTTTAAAAACCCAGGTATATTCCTTCACAAGCCATTTAGAGAATCTTCTCCTTTTAGTCTTGTCAAAGGCTAATACTTGAGGGCAAAGAAAGAAAACTGGGGAGCAATTGTGAGGAAACAAGGGTGTGCATGTGTAAGAAAAATAAACAAAGGAGAAAAAAAACATGTGTTGTGTTTGTTAAAAACTTAGATTCTGAGAAGGACTGACCTTTTGGATTTGAACACCAGTTCTGCCAAATCATAGTTATGGGACCATCAAAGGGAAAAACTCAGGCAGAATTCTCTGGATCAAATGTCAAGTTTGCACTACACACAAAAGGAAAAAAAAAAAAAAGACAAGCACTGTTATCATCTACTTAAATCTCAAAGGATAGTGTGAGCTTTATAGTAAAAATAAAAGCACAATTCAACTTTATAATCAGATGTTGGCTCAACAGGTAGAGAAGAGGGAGAAAAGAAAGAGAACGTAGCAAAAATGGGCTCCCAAGACTTCAAAACTGGACTTGCAGCTTCACAGAGGGAGCCTACCTGAATGGAGGGAGTTTTGTGGAGACTAAGGACAACGATGAGAACTTCAGGTCATATCAGTGTGGTCTTGGTTTGATCAGGACAAAAATTTTCTTCTATAGGGTTTTGGATGTTTAGGATATGAATTTTAGAACTCAGCATAGGCAATATATCATCTTGAAAGGAACACCCAACTTCTAGTTAAAGAATTATGGCTGGCAAAATTACTCCAAAATACTTCCTAATAAAAAATCCTATGAATGATGGTCAACTATAACAGATACTGCTTTTAAATGTACCACTGAACTTACAAGAATGTCCTCAAAGGGTTAAAAACAAAGCGGGACTAAAAGCCAGGTTGTTTGGCACATCAGGCAACGACTAGAACTTGTCTGGATGTTAGGAGGATGGAGATAAAGAGGTTTTGATTTCCAACCAGGGACAGGAAAGAAAATCTTGAACTTTGCCTTATTGGAAGTTGGAAATGACATCCCACCCTTGGGCCTAGAACCCATGAAGATCTACACCCAAATTAAAACATTGAACTAGTAGAAAATTCATCCATCAACACAGGTTGATAAGAAAACATCTCTTTGGGGCCTGCCGAGTGTCTCATTGGTTAAGAGTTGGCTTGGGATGCCAGCTCTGAGCAGCAGGGCCCCGGTTCGGATCCCACATGGGCCAGTGACGCTGCGCCCTCTACAGCTAAGATGGTGAACAACAGCTCGACCTGGAGCTGGGCTGCCGTGAGTCGCCTGCAGTGGCATAGGCAGCAGCGGGGCTGCAGTGGGCTACCGTGAGTGGCTGGCAGCCAGCGTGAGCTGCCGTGAGCCGCCATGAACGGCTGTCCAGTGGCCAGCGACGGATCTGCCTCACCCGGGAAGAGTGCAATGATCACAATACCAACATGGGCCAGTGAAGCGACGTCCTCCACAACTAGACTGAAGAACAAAAGGACAACAACTTGTCTGTTCCCCTTCCCCCAACTCCCCAATGCTGTTCCCTCCTCCAATTCCCCAATAAAATCTTTAAAAAAGAAAGAAAGAAAACATTTCTCCTACTGACTCTAAATAGGAAAAATAGGTTTCTACTGAGAATTTATACCACAGACTTAGTCTTTATTGAAGTCTTGGGGTCAAATTCACAGTTCTTTATGTTCTAGAACACTTCAAGCTAATACATTAACATACAAGTGGTCCTGAGCTACTGACGCCTCCTGAGTTTTGATGTAAGAAACATTTGTTTCTACCAGGGTTCATTGCAGAAACAAATATAAAATTACTATAGGAAGACTTGCAATCATCCTATTCTATAGATTTCCACAGATTACACCCTGAGGACAATGAGCTCACAATCTAAAATTTCAGAACATATTGAGAATCAAACAACCATGAGAGAACCAGCAGACACAAGATTAGATCATATCTCAGCATAAGAACCTCAGGTAAGGACTTACTGACTAAAGATTAGAAAATAATTGTGTTTAAATATAAAAAGAAAATTTTGAAAAAGGAAACTCTCAAAAAAAAATTCAGGCAGATCTGGATACAGACTCAAATGAGATTTCTAGAAGGGAAAAATATTGTTGACATAAATATTGAATTAATAGTGTGACAGAGACTTAAAACTTCTCTCCCTCTGCTTTCTAATAGAATCCTGGAGAATGTGCTTACCCATAAAAAACGAACAAACAAACAAAAACAGAACAAAAACATTCCCAGCCTCCTATGTAAGTGTGGCCATGTGATTAAGTTTTGGCCAATGAAATATAAGCAGAACTTGTTGGCTAAGTTTCCAGGAGCCATGCTATCACCTTAAGAATGCAATCCAAATTCTAAAGATTCCTATGACTTTATAAAACTTCCATAACAGCCTTAGAATTCATATGTATGGATATCTTTTAAGTGAGAGGAACAATAAGCTTATATTATTAAGCCACTGACTTTTTGGATTTGCTGTTATAGGCAACTAAACCTAATTAAAATTATATGTATATTAAAGAGTAGACAGGCTCTGTTGAACAGAGAATTGGTAAACTAATAGATAGAAATGAGATTTTCCAGGGCACATCAAAGAGAGATAATGAGATCAGAAATATTAAAGTGAAGGTTAGAACTATAGAAGCTAGAATGAGAAGGGTGTGTGTGTGTGTGTGTGTGTGTGTGTGTGTGTGTGTGTGTGTGCTATTAAATTAAAGAAGAGTAAAGAGAGACAGAGTTTGGGGAGGAGTAGGGGTATGGTGAATGTGTGGGGAAGGAAAAAAATGTTTGCAGAGATTAAGGCTGAGCGTTTCCTAGAATTCTGAGTCTTAAGCTTCAGAAAATGTCTCAAGCTTATATATACAAATAAACTCACAACTGAGACACTTTTTGGTAAAAACTATAGAACAGCTAACAGAGATCTTAAAAGCAACCAGAAAGAAAAGACAGCATCTGCAAGGGAACAAAAGTAGGGCTGAGAACAGAGTTCTCAATAAGAATAGACTCCAGAAGACAATGGGAGAATGAAATACTATTTTCAAAATGCTGGTAGAAAAAAGATAACCTAGGATTCTATAACCAGCTAAATTGCAATTTTAATTTGGTGGGAGAATGAAGACATTTCCATCTATACAAAGCCAAAGAGCTTTAAACTCTAAACCCTGAAAGAACTGCTGAAGGAAGTACTTCAGAAAAAAAGAGAATTAAACCTAAGGAGAAGGGAAATGATGAAAAGAATAGTGAGCAAATAAATTTATGAACATATGTGTAAACCTAAATAAGCACTGACTGTGCAAAATAAAAAAAAAATTATTAGTGCCTACTTCTGGAGTTTTAAAATTCAATGTGTAACTAATTGGCTAATGATGACATACAAGACAAAAGAGGCTGATCAGAGTTAAAGTACCCTAAACTCCTTGCATTTCTATAGAGAAAGGTAGACATATTGGTTCACATTAGATTTTGGCCATGTACAATTTAAAGGGAGGCTCTAAAGTCTTAGAAAAAAAGGGTAACTACGTGGAGTTAACACTTGGGTAAATTTACATAATCAATAATTTGATGACTTTAAAACAATAATATGTATCACGTGGGGTTTACAATATCTACAGAATTAAAATACATGGCAAAATTAGTGTAAAAGACTGGGGGTAGGAATGAAATTGGTTAATTGATTTAAAATATTCTCAGGCTTTTCATTTGTCTGGAAATTGGTAAAAGTACGAGTTTGAGGTAGACTATAATAAGAGTACATTTACTATTTTGAAGGTAATACTAAAAGAATGATAAATAAATACACTAATGGAAGGATAATGGATAATTTAAAAATTCCCTCTTAATGAAATAATAGAACATGTAAACCAAAACATAAGACTGACTGCCTCCAGAAGAACAAAAAGTACAACTGAGAGTAGAAGTCTCACTAAGAATAGAAGAAAAAGACTAATACTTCAAGTGCTTGTTAAAAAGTCAAGAAAAGGACAAAAGCAACAAAGAATAAATGAGACAAACGTAAAACAAATAGGATGATGGCAGATTTAAAATTCAATATGTCAGTAATTACATTAAAATGCAGTAAATATGTCTTTTGTAAAACAAAGAGAAAAAGGAATCCAATCCTGCTTACAAGAGACACACCTTAAATACACTAATCCCGAAAGGTTGAAAAGAAAAGGAAAAAAATATGTATCATGCAAAAATTAACCAAGATAAAATCTGAGTAGATATTCTAACATCAACAAAGTAGACATTAAGACAAGAATTCATATTGGCAATAAAGGCAGCTGTTGCATAATGATAAAGAGACCACTTGAATAGGGAGATGTAATCATTTCAAAGTGTTATGCACCTTACGATATAGCCTCAAACATATGAAAAACTGATAGAACTAACGGGAGATGTAGACGATACACCAATCATTGTTGGCAATTTTAACATCTTATTTAACGAGCAGAAAAGCCACCAATAAAGATTTAGAGAATCTGAATGCCAAGATTTAAAAACTTGAGCCATTGGCATATTACAGCATAATCACAGAGATGCCATCACATCACCTTTGCCCCATAAAGGAACTAATCCTAGAGGTGACACCCATCACTGTTGACATATTCTATTGGTCAGAAGCGAGTCACAGGTTCCACCTGCACTTTAGGGGAGGGGATTACACCAGGTCATGGCTCATTGGGGGTCACCTTCCGGTGTTTCTCCACAGCTACTCATATACATTTATTTGATATATATTTATAGATTGCCTATTACAGGTGAGCTGTTCTGTCAGGACAACTGAGATAAATAAGCCATAGCTGTCTGCTCCCAAGGAGCTTAGTGGGAGGCAAAAGACCCAACAACATTTACTGAACGATATATATGTGCAACAACAGAGGTAGGAACAAGGAAAATGGAGTAGAGCCACCTTTCCCATCCTAGTGACGGAATGAGGGAGGTCAGAAAGACGGCGCGCAGAAGACAAGCCTGAGCTGATTCGGGAAGGATCATGTCTCATTATCCGTATGGAGAGAGTGGAGAAAGACATCCCATGTGCAGTGTTGCTGAAGGGCACCGATGACGTGCGTTATAAAATCAGGGACACACGAGGAATGAGGGGCCTGGTACACCTCTTTCAAAGGGTCCAGCTCCTTGCAGTGTCGGTCATCACCCTTCTCCCACTTTTTTGTCTTCCCAGCTAGACTGTGAGCTCCCTGAGGACAGAGACTATGGCCTAAGCGTCGTACAACGAACGCCCTTTACCACCTTCTCCCACCCTGTATAGGGCTGATCTGTCTAGCTCCCAGACAGTGACTGAATACATGAGCAAAGAGCACTGTTTCCTGGGAGTGACTGTTTGTGGTCTGGGACCTCTTTCCAAACCGGGGGCCCACCTGCCACCCCACCCAGGCCCTGGATGTGCTGTTGTGTGGCCTTTCACAGCTGCTGCCCCCACCCACCTCAGCTGTGGCTTCGTCACGGGGAGGATGAAGGGGTCCCCGAGTGCTGTGAGCACAGGGCCTTGTTTGTGATTAGCGAGCCCCCCCCCCCCCCCC